>NW_005871463.1:685966-706254 GCF_000147115.1 Myotis lucifugus | reverse complement strand
GCCGCCCGCGCGCCGGGCGCTGCCCGCGACCCCGGCCCCGGCGCCTTTTCTGGTCCGCCGCGCTGCCCCGAGCCCGCGCCCAGCCTCGCGCACCTGAACCCGGGGCGCCCCACGCCGGGCTCCCCAGCCGCAGGGGCTCCCCGAGCGGCTCCGTGCCCCTGCCCCGCGCGGCTTCTGCCCGGCCCTCGGCTCTGCCTTCTCCCCCAGGAGCCCGAGCCCCTCCATCCTCCTCCGGGCGGCGCTTGGTCCCTTCCCGGCCCCTCCTCTGCCTCCCACCGTCCACCTGGCCTGACTCTGACCCATCCCCTTGCTGCCCCTGCAGCCCAGCTCCCCCGGGGGTTTCTCCGCCTCCGCTCAGCCCCTTCTGGCCAACACTTGTGTGAGGTTTGGGGGAGGCAAGTCTCCCCCACCGGCTGAGGGGTCACTGGCTTGGCATGGGGTTGGAGAGCGCTTCGGGGTCGGGGTGGTGGGGAGCAGGGTGTGGTGTGTGCCCCATCCCGGTGGAGCGGACACCCCCAGCCCCTTCCCCCTACGTTCCTCCTCGGGTGGGCCCCGCATATGGGCCTGCAGTGCTGTTTGCTGGGGGACATCCCAGCACCCCGGCAGCAGCTGGACCACGGCTGCCACCTCTCTGTGAGGCGGCTGATGCCATTGCACCTGGCATCAAAGTTTAAACTGTGCGTGCAGGATGTAAGTGCAGGAGTATACAGGATACGGGCGATAGCTGGGGCTTTTTATGGTTTATAGAGTCTTTTTTCATTGTTTGAGCCTGGTGGCCACCCATGGGCAGGTGGAACGGGTGTGGTTTGGGCCCCGTGGAACAGGTGGTGGAAGCTGAGTGCCTGCCCAGTGTCGCAGGTAATCGGGGTGGTGCCTCGCCTCCAGATCAGGGCTTCCGGCTTCTAGTTCCACATTTCTGCCACCGCTCCGGCCTGGGCCAGGACCCGGCCGTTCTGAGTCTGTGAGAGCCGGGTGCCCACAACCGTTCCTCGAATTACCTGGCAGGGCCAGTCCCAGCAACTCCTCCATACCTGCCTGAGAGAGGTGGCATGTTGGGGACTGCCAGCCCAGGAGCCTGGGCCTGTCCTGGCTGTCGTGGTGTTGTCATGTGACTTTGGGCAAGTCCCTTCTGGTTTCTGGGCCTCGGTTTTCTCACCTGTGAAATGTGGATGGTGTGAAGTGAGGCTGTGAGTGCAGTGTCCCGAGTCTTTGAAGCGGGGCCGAAAGCTGCAAGGGCTGCCGTGCTGCAGTCTCCGGCGTCCCTCAGGGCCCTGCTCGCTGGGTTTCGGATTGACTGAACACCAGGCCTGGGAGAGGAAAATCGGTCTGCAGTTTGAAAAGGCCGTTAGGGCCCTTTTTTTCTAGACATTTGCAATCAGATTTCTCAAAACAGGAACCAGACTGACTGTCAGCGGGGGGCTGTCCGGGGAGCAGTGACAGTTAGAACAAAAAGGAGTTCAGAAATGACAAAGCCATGAGGGAGGAAATGGGGGAGTCAGCCTCTGGGGCTTGCAACGGCTCGTCTGGGTGGCCAAGGCCCCAAGACCCTCCCGCAGGTTGGAGTTCTGCAAATGGCGAGGCGGGGCCTTTTCTGGAATTCTCTGCCTTTGGGTAATCTCTCCCCAGAATGCATTGCTCCTGATGGGGCCCCACCTTGGGTTGGCTCTGCAGGTGTTAGCACCCAGAGAAACGAGATGTTCCTCTTTCCCCGGCCCCTTTACCATCTGTGGTGGTGATAGGGATAATGGTGGAAATTATAATAATTTATGATTTGTTTTGACATCTGTCATCTCAATTGATCCAAAAACCAACCTGTGAAGTTGACAAGGCCACGCCTTGCGTGTAGTAGCTGCACAAGAACTGTGGGCACCGTGCCATGTCCGAAACCAGGATGGCTGTGCGTTGTAGGCAAACAGCAGGAGACCGAGAGCCAGGTGTCCTGGTTCTTGTCTAGGGTCACCATCTGGCAGCACACTGCCATGCAGGTTGCCCGCATCTGTGAGACGGACTAGAGGCTCTAAGCAGGTGCCACTGGAGAGCCGAGGCCAGGGCAGGGCCGGAGCTGCTCCTAGGAGTCCAGGCCTCCTGCATTAGAGCACACGCCAGCCTTGGCTTGATGCTTCCCGCACCCAGTGGGCCAGATGCCTCCTGCCCTGGAAGGTCATTAGGACTGTCGCTCTGTCTGGCATTTCCCAGTTTGCACAGTGCTTCGTACTCCATTTTATCCTGTTCATCACTGTGGGAGCAGGCACAGCAGGTGGTGTTCTGAGATTCTCCCATTTAATAGTTGGAGCAACTAAGGCGCACAGGGAGGAGGAGACTTGGTCACGGGGGGAGCTGGAACCTGAACTCAGGCCCCTGGGCTCCCACGTGCTCTCCCTGCTGTGGTTCCTCCGCACACCCCCCTGCAGCTCTGCTCTCACCCGTCCACGTTTTGTGGAATGTGCCAGCCAGCACCCCTTCTCCAGGGAGCCGTGGGGCTGGGGGGTGGCCTGGGAGCAGCAGGGCAGCCCCCAGCTGTCCTGGTTTGCTAGGCCCAGCCCACTCCCCATCGGCTGCCCTGGCAAAGCTAGTGCCTGGAGGAGGCAGTGCCATGTCTGGGGTCACGTCCCCCCACACACAGGTCAGGGTCCAGAAGAAAGGCTGTGGCTTTTCCCATGACAAGATGCCATTTGGACTTGCTCCCACCTCGGGTGGGCTCCCTGCGCTGGTGCCCAGGTTGTGGCTTGGCTGGGCAGAGGGTCTGTCGTCACAGCTCTGGCTTCTCAGGGTTGGGGAACTGGAGCTACTGGGCACAAGGCCACTTTGAGTTGGCACAGGGGCCTCCCCTCTGTCACCCTGTAGAATCCAAGAAAACAGACCCATTTCTCCTCTTTCTCACTGAAGGAAGTAGCCTTGTGTGGCTGGAAGACAGGAGACTCAGCTTCTAATCCTGCTGCAGGCCCAGGTCACATCCTTTATCCTGGCCGAGCTGCCTCAGTTTCTGCCTCCGTAAAACGATGAACAATGACCTCCCAGGGTCTGTGGTCTGTTCCTCTCCCCAAAGGAGCTGCTGTCTCCCTTTCCAGCAGCAGCAGCAGCTCTGTAATTACTGTCATTTGCTTAATATGACCATGGAGGCCTTGTGTAATTAATCTCTGGGCTCCTGCTGAGGAGCCCGTCTTGGGCCGTCCCCGGAGGGACCCCTGCCCTCCCTAGTGACAGCAGCAGCCCCAGCAGTGGATTGTCAGAGCCGGGTGCCTCTTGCAGCCTCCCATTTTCTCGGCTCCTTCCTGGTCCCTCCCCCACCGTGGATTTCCTTCTTCCTGTCCCTCTCCTGGTTTCCCTGTCTCCCGGACCCACCACTCTTAGCCTCCAGAACTTCCTGCCCTTGATTTGTGGGGGATGGGGTGCAGGGGAAGGTTTTCTCCCCTCCTAATCCCTCCCCTTCTTCACCACCAGCCTTTATTCCTTATCCAGAACTTTCCATTCCAGTAGCAGTCACTCCCTCTGGGCCTCCGCAGCCCCTTGTTCCCCAGGAATCGGTCTCTGGCCTGTCTTTTCCCATCTGTTCTCCTTTCCCAATCACTGGGTTTCACATTTTTGCCATGAAGTTGCTCGCCTGCCTGTTTACTGAGGAATTTGAGGGAACATGAGCCACAGGCTGGAATCCGTGCAGGGGATTCTGGGCTCTGTCATCCCGGGAATAATGTATCCTCTTAATGCAGGATCAGTTCCTAGTAGTAAGTTCCCAGTGATGTTGGATGTAGGCACACCCTGCAGCCAGCGTCCCTCCACCCCCAGCAGGTGCCCAGGTCAGCTTTGCAGATGGGCCAAGTGCTTGCAGGACATGATGCTTCCTGGACATGATGCTCCTGCCTTGGACCAAACAGAAGCCATGAACCCAACAGTCTTTGGGGAATGCACAGTCTCCATCACACCTGCCCTTCCTTCCTGTGGCCACTCCCCACTCTCCTGTGGCCCCGAGGGACCGCGTCCTCCGCTCACTCATTACAGAAGATGGAGTCACTCGCGTTATTGCTGCGCTGTTTCGAACAGGAGATACTAACACTGAGGTGTTGAGCAGCAGCTTTTTCTAAGGCGGAAGAGCAGGGTTTCGGGGGGGCCTCTGGTGTTCACGTGTGAGCAGCTGTATTCTCGGGGGAGCCATCCTGGGTTTGGGGAGGGGTCAGCCCCTCCTGGGAACCTCAGGGTACAGCGCCCTGGAAGTTTGTTCCTGCTGCATGCTAACTCGATGGCAGTGAATTGCAGGGTGTGGTGCTCGGGTCATGTTCGTGTAGAAGCCGTGACGTGACAAGGCCGCCAGAGTGCCTCTTCCTGCACATCCCACAGGGAGCCACTTTGTGGCCACCGTGCCCTTGGGAGCCTGGGTTGCTGCGGACATTTGCAGGGGGCTTGTGTGTGTGGTGCCCGGTGGGCATCATTTTCCCTCCCACCGCCAGGGCTTGCTGCGCAGCTGGCCGATTCAGTGAGTCTTTCCCATTTCATACGTGCCCCGTCCTCGAGCTCCGAGGACATTGTCAGCCCGAGGGAGAGTCATTGAGAAATATTAATAAGAAGCCCCAGGGGACTTCCTCCCACCACTGCCACCGCGGTGCCAGGTTTCCTGGAAATGCCACAGAGGAGTGCCTTAGCCTCCGCTCTGCTGGCTTGTTAACTGTCACCTCCCAGAGCATGGCAGTCCCGGCCTGGCTGCACTGGACCTGCCAGTCCCTGGCGCCCATGCCAGCTTGCATTGTCCTGGGATTTCAAGGCTCTGTCACCCCTGTCACACGGGCACAGGAACTATGGTCCCTGGCCTGCCGGGTGCCAGCCAGAGCTGCCTCCAGCCTGATGGGTTCCCAGGGGAGATGCCGCCTGCTGTCCGCAGTCACTGGCAGGGAGTGGAGGGGAAGGCAGCCAGGCCACGAGCCAGGGACCCCGAGACCCCGCACCCCGCTCTTCCACAGAGGTTAAGGGGGGCTCCCGCTGGTGGGAGGCCCTTTCTCGGGGAGGGTTGGATGTTCTTTTGCCACTAACGTGTGTGGGACTCTGCTCAGCTTCTTTCAGCCTTGATTTCCTCAACATCAGAAGGGGTGTTTGCCCCTGACCCCTGTACCCCTCCCAGTCCACAGGAGCTCCTGTCTGTGGCCCTGGGTAGGAGTCACTGATGAGGGGCCCGGCCACTGCGCCACAGAGTGAGGGCTTCGGCTTTTCCTGTGAACCACGTGGTGCCAGAAGGTTCCGGAAGCTCTCACCCCCTCCCTGCCTGCTGTTCTGTCACCCCAACCCTGACTCTGGGCCGAGAGGGAGGAAGTGCTCCCCCCCTCCTGCCTCCTCATGCCAGTCAGACTGGACCTGCTCCTTGGAGCAGCTGGAGCCGGTGTGAGCAGCCCTGGCTGCAGGTGGCAGTGCCATGCAACCAGGCCGGCAGCTCCCTGCCGGGGTGATGTGGGCCTCTTGCTGAGGGCCCCCCAATACTTTGGCAGGGCAGGTGTTGGGCTCTGCCCGAGGCCCCAGGCTGAGCAGCACAAGTGAGTGAGGCTGATCTGTGAGCAGAGCGGCGTGGCAGCTACGCTCCTGCTCAGACTGGGCTCCTGGTCAGGGCTCACCTGTTAGGCGGCCGCCTGGCCACAGGCCTCAGTCTCTGAGATCATGGCAGGTGTGGGACAGAGACCTGAACCAGACTGCAGCTTATGGTCACAGTAGAAGGAGGTGCAGGCTGTAGGATCCATTTATTATTTATTCATTTATTCATTTGTATTTTTATTACTTTTGAGAGAAAGAAACATGATCGGCTGCCTCCTGCCGGCCCCCCCCTCCCCGCTTACTGGAGATGGAGCCTGTAACCCAGGCATGTCCCCTGACTGGGAACTGAACCAGTAACCTTTCAGTGCAGGGGACGACGCCCAGTGAACTGCGCCACACCGGCCGGGGCCGCTCAGGCTTCTTAAATGGCCAGTGCTGTGGTGACAGTTCAGCACTTTGTTGACATCCTCATTTTACAAATGAGGAAACTGGACATCTGAAGTGGGTGACATGGCCTGGCCTCCGGGGAGGGCGGCGGGAGAGCCATTGGGAACCCAGACCTGATTGGGAGCCTCAGGCAAACTCTGGCAGGAAAGATGCAGGCACTTGGCTCTCTTGACAGCCCAGGGTTGATGTGGGAGCCACGCGCTCCTGGATATGGGGGTTGTCGACTGGGGCAGGGGCAGGAATGCTGCCCTGGGCTCCCCGCCACTCAGACTCCTCCAGGATCGGGGAGCGGGGGTTGGACACAAAGGTGGCCCAGCCCAGGAGGCCATCACCCCCTCCCGTGCCAGCCTGGACTTGCCACCCTGGCGGGAGTGTCCCCTGTGACACGTTTTTGTAACCTGCCAGCCCCTTCAGCCGGCCCCGTGGGAATGGACAGGAAACCCTAACGCTGTCGCTGTGGGGGCCTTCCCTTCGAGGGCTCTGCCCGAGCCTGACCTTGTGTTTGGTTGGGGGCCGTGTTTGTTTTATTGAGAAAACATTTTTTTCTTTTTAAGGAAGAAAGTGAAGTGCTGTGGGCCGGGAAGAATGCTGCGGCCTCCCGTGCAGGCTTCTGGGGGGAGGGCGGGGTCTGGCCGCCGAGGCAGCTCGGAGCCGGGGCACTTTGCTGTCCCCGGGCTGAGGTGACAGAGCACGAGGTGGGGAAGGCCCTGCTGCCGCGCCGGTCCTCTCTGGTGGGCAGGCGCTCTGACGGTGTGAGTCCCGGGGGGACCTCAGTGTCCGGCTCTCAGCTGCCCTGCAGGGCCGTCGGGTCACGTGGCAGGACGGCTCCCCGTGGGCACTCCCATGTCGTCCGTCTCCGTCACTGAACCAGCGCCAGTCTTGCTGGTTCTCATAAAGGGAGCTTGGGGTTCGGGGGCTTCCCAGTGACGACTGCAGGAGCCATGTTGGGGTCATCCAGACAGGCTGGGGTCATCCTGTGTGTCCTCCGCATCACCTGTCTGGACGCTCACCTGAGCACACCTAACCACCATGTCAGTGTCCACCTCTAAGGAGGATGGACATGTTTTCCCTCGATTGCTTTCTCGCTTCCCCTGCCACAGGAATGGGGTGCAGATGTGAAGAGCCCGGGGCTAGAATGAGGGCCCCGCCTTCCTGGTCCCCCTCATGGGAGAAACCAGGCACTTGGCCATTGCAGAGTTCCTGGGCTCCTGCCCCTAACTCCTGGCTGCCTGGCCTCGCCACCCTGCCGAGCGTCGCTGCCTCGCCTGGGCCCTTCGCACTGCACTCGGCCCCAGCATCTCCCCCCCGCCCCCCGTCCCCCAGCTGTCCCAGTGTCTGGACAGGAGGTTCCAAGCTGTGTGCTCCCGTCAGCTCCGCGTGTTCCCATGTTCTCTTGCATGACTTTTCCTTGAGTGGATTGAACGTGAGCAAAGTCCGAGGAAGGCGGGGGCCTGGGCTTCCCCTGAGACCATCTCAGAAGGAAAACGCTGAGTGGAAAAGGGCAGGAGTCCCCTTCCTTCAAGCCCAGGCCCAGAGGCTGAGCAGGGTCTGCCGGTGCACTGGCCTTGCCAACCCTTCTTCCATCCGTCCGACGGCCTGAGCCTTCTCCCCACCCTGTTTCTTTCCCTCCTTCCTGGCCCCGTCATCAGATACCTGGGCTTCCTCCAGTGGGTGCCCCCAGTGGAGTCTGTCTGCTCACTCCCTGCCCTTGACCGAGCTTTTTCAGTGTCCTTCCTGCTCATCCCCGGCCTGGCCTTCCCCTGGGCCACCCACCTGCCCTGGGCTTCACCACCTGTTGACATCCTGTTTGCGCTTGAGGAACCCACTGAAGTTCCGCCTTCTCCACACAGCCTGTCCCGAAGGCCGAGAGCACCCTTCCCTTTCCGAGTCTCCTTGAACCGGCTGGGTCCCACTCTGTCTAATGTCACAGAACCAGGCTGTGTCCTGGGAGGGGTGCCTGGCACCTCGCCTTCCAGCAGGTGATGTACAGCCGGCCCCCGTGGCCAGGGCCCCGTGCTGAGCTCCGAGAAGGACACAGAGGTGAGGGCACAGCCTGGACTTTGCAGCCCAAGTTCTTACCAGCTGCAGTCTCTCGATTAATGGCCTGCTGGTGGCCCCACATATCCTAAGGGTCACGTGCGCCTTGCATGGCCTTCGGTGCGACTGCCAGCACGGTCCTCAGTTCGGCAGCGAAGAGTGTTCCTCGGGATCCTGGGCTAGTGAGGGCCCGACATGACCACAGCGGCCGTCATGACAGACAGGCTGCAGGGATGGACTGCAGGTGGCCCAGGGGGGCGGAGGGGCAGACGGTGTGTCTGAGGCTTGAAGTGCAGTGTCGCTCTCCCAGACGGTGCGTGATGTCGGGGGGTGAGATGAACAGGGGTAGAGCGTGGGGTTGGCTTCTGTGTCAGAGTGGCCGCCCCTCCCCTGCTGCAACCCAGGGACAGGTATTAGGGACATGGGAACTGAGGCTTGGCTTTTTCTTTTTTAACCATTTTTAAAAATTGAAATATAATTCAGATAACATAAATTTCTCATTTTAGCCCTGGCCAGTTGGTTGGCCATCATCCTGTGCACCTAAAGGTTGCTGGTTCGATTCGAGTCAGGGCACATGCCCGGGTTGCATGCTCAAATCCCTGGTGGCGGGGTGCAAGAGGCAGCTGATCGATGCTTCCCTCTCGAGTCTATGTTTCTCTCCTCCCTTCCTCTCTCTAAAAATCAATAAAAATATTTTTTAATTATCATTTTAAAGAGTACAGTTGAGTGGGTTTTAGTACATTCACTATGTTGTGCAACCCTCACCACTACCTACTTCCAGAACATTTCCGTCACCCCCAAAAGAGACCCCATACCCTTAGCAGTCACCCCCCTTTCCTTCCCCAGCCCTTGGCAACCACTAATCTGCTTTCTGTCTCCGTGGATTTGTCTGTTCTTGACATTTCATGTAAATGGGGTCGTGGTCTTTTGTGATTCTCTTTCTTCACTTCGCAGAATGTTTTCAAGGCCCATCACATTGTAACGTGTGTGGGTGTCACTACGGTTCATCTGGCTGAGCCGTACGCGTTCCGTTGTGAGGACAGGCCATGTTTTGGTGATCCATCACCTGCTACTGGTTGGCCAAGACCCCAAAGCCAGCACAAGGCCGTGCTGGGACCAGACTTCTCAGCAGCCTTCTGGCCACCTGGCTTTGGGGGACAGAGCCTTAGGGGGCAGGCCCAGGCGTCCTCGGGTCCCTCTGGTGTGACCTTCCTCGGGGGAGCAGTGACACCCACCAGCAGTGCCCTCTGCTGACAGGCGTCACAGGGGCCCCAGATCACACGGCCCCTCTGTCTTTCAGCATCCGCAGCGTCATGCAGAAGTACCTGGAGGACCGGGGTGAGGTGACCTTCGAGAAGATCTTCTCCCAGAAACTGGGTGAGTACAGTGGGGGCTCCGCCAGCCTCAGGGACTGGGGTGTGGAAACAGGAAGACCCTGAGGCTGGCTCCCCGGGTTTTTGCCTCCCATCCACTGGGGCCGGGCAGCCAGGGAGCCCCTGGGTGACAGCAGAGCTGTGACCCGCTGTGCCTCCCAGTCCCTGGCTGTCGGCCCAGGGAGCCCTGTGAAGGGGTGGGGGCCCCGCAGTCTTCCAGGGCCACCGGGGAAGTTCCTCCTTTGGGGTTTTTGTTTTTGAGAGTTGCAGCTTCCCCTTGGCGCAGGCACAGCTGCTCAGGGCCGTTGGTAGAACTGACAGGAAGGGGCGGGGCTCTTCCTGTGGCGCCTGCCTCGCTGTGGTCGGCCCACCCCGCCCCCATGGGCCCTCTTTGTGAGCAACCCGCTCGGGCCTGGGCCTGGTCCTCCGTTCCTCCTCTTCCAGTGCCTGTGGTCTCAGAGTGGGGACCTGGCCTGAGGGCAGGTCGGGGCAGGTCTCAGGGAAGCAGGCTCCGGGCACACAGCTCGGACGGGGCTTCAGAGGACAGGACCTGGAACGGCAGTAGCCTGGCCTGGTGGGATCAGGCTTTGAGGTCAGGCTTGGGAGCCAGCTCCTAAGGAAGCACACAGCTTGGTACCCTTGCCTGTGCGGTGTGACCTTGGGCACATTGCTTTACCTCTCTGAGCCTGCTGGCGTCCTCACCTGGGACCTACAGCGCAGGAGCCCCACCTGTGGGAGGCCCGGAAGTGATAGTGCCAGTGAAAGCCCCACGAGTTACTCAAAGGCACGATACTGATGGGCCAGGCCTCCCTACAGGAAGTGAGTCTGCACGCTCCAGAAGAGGCGCGAGGCAGTGGGGAGTGCCCCCAAAGAGGCATAGAACACTCCCAAGCGCAAGATGCTCACCCAGGCTGGGCTGGAGGGTGCAGGGCATACTTCTCCTTTGCCCTCCAAGGTGGTCTGAGGCCAGGCCTCAGGCCCCTACTCCCTGGGAGGGTGAGACCTGGCCGCAGCCCATCTCACCTCTTCCCCCCCCAGTAGCCCATGCCCTTCAAGGCCCCGCTCCCCAACCTTCCTTCACAGGACCTGCCACATAGCACCTGCCTGGCAGACCTCCCTGAGCCTTAGCTTCCCCAATGGTACCTCACCTCCCCGTGTGCTGTGTCAGGGCTGCTGTGAGAATAAATCAGCAGATGATGGAGGGTTACGAGGTCCAGGGAGAGCAGGTGGCCCCTCGGAGGCTGCTTCCTCCCCCGTGCCGCGGCTCTGGCCTGGCCCAGGTGAACCTCACTGCACCGGCACAGCTGCCCGGGGCCGGTGTCACACTGTGGGAGGCGGTGCAGGTCCCTAGACTGCAGTGAGAGGGCAGGGGCCCAGGTGCCAGAGCCAGCCCCTGGCCTGTGACTCACCAACGTGCCAGTCACTTTCCAGCCACCATCTGAGGAGGACATCCTGAGAGGGTAGAAATGCAGGTGCCCTGACCCCGAATCCAAGAATCTTCCATTGGCAGCAGCCTTCGTGGCCATCTTGCCCAGCCACTGCCTGGCAGAGACCACCTCTGCCACCTCCTTGCCCGGTTCTGCCCAGGGAGCCCCAAGCCCACACCACCCTCCATGGTGGGAAGGCCGCTGAGATGGTGTGGCTCAGTGCGACCTGACGCTTGCTTTCAGGGTACCTGCTCTTTCGAGACTTCTGCCTGAAACACCTGGAGGAGGCCAAGCCCTTGGTGGAGTTCTACGAGGAGGTGAGCCGGCCCCTGCACTGCCTGGAGGAGGGGACGAGGTTGGGTTGCTTTTGCTGAATTGACAAGATGCTTGGCGCCTCTAGGCTCCCCTGAGCCAAAGGTTACCCTGGGGGGTCTTGTCCTCTAGATCAAGAGATACGAGAAGCTGGAGACGGAGGAGGAGCGCCTGGCCTGCAGCCGGGAGATCTTCGACACCTACATCATGAAGGAGCTGCTGGCCTGCTCGCATGTGAGTGCCTGGACCTGCCTGCCGGCCTGGAGCGACCTGGGCATTGGGAAGGGATGAAAGGGCCCTGCGGAGAGTTCACAGCCATCTCTGTCTTCCCCAGCCCTTCTCGAAAAGTGCCACTGAGCATGTCCAGGGCCACCTGGTGAAGAGGCAGGTGCCTCCAGATCTCTTCCAGGTGTGTGCTGACCTATCCCCCTGCCTCCCGGCCAGGCCAGGGTCCCCTCGGCCAGGTCAAGGAGCCTGGTCAGCTCCCACTCGGGCACAGTCGCCAACCACTGCCTTCCTCCCTTAGCCGTACATCGAAGAGATTTGTCAGAACCTCCGAGGGGATGTGTTCCAGAAATTCATCGAGAGGTGAGAGTGGGTGCATGCAGAGAGGAGAGGAGAGGAGAGGGAGGAAGAGGCTGTCCTGCGAAGGGTGTGGATGGCGTGGAGAGAAGCCAGCCTGCTTTAGGCCCTGGGCAGGGGGGTGCCTGGGCCCGTCTACACCCCAGTGAAGAGAGTCCTCAGAGGTTAGGCAGGCCAGGTCAGTGCCTGCCCCACACTCCTCCCATCCTCTCAGCCCAAGCCTGTCCCAGATAATTCTCCAGGGACCATGGGACCACCTGTGAGCCCTTCCCTCCCACGGACTGTTTAGCACCCTGCTGGGCCTCCCTGGACTGAGAAGCATGGGGGATGGTTCGGGTAGACACGAGAGGACGCACTGCCCCAGCCCCCGCCCTCATGGCCAGAGCCCACCTGGCGGGTGGGAACTGTAGGCAGATGTCAGCTTGATGGAAGGAGTAGCCATGGAGTGGGGCCTCGCAGGGAGTGAGTGCTGTGTCACAGGCATGCAGCATTGTCAGCGATACGGCGGCAGGAAGTCTGAGGCTGGAAGACCTCCTTTCTAACCCATCTGATCGCAGCAGGAACCTGCGTGTAGGTGGCCAGGCCCCGCTCAGGCCGGAGTTCCGGGCAGGGGCCCAGCTCGGGATGGCACTGTCCCTGGGCAGTTCCGGAAGAGGACACTGAGGCTCAGGACCCAGGGAATGGCGGGGGGTGGGGCGGCTCACACCTGGCATCATCCCATTTACTTCCTGAGGTTTCCTGAGCCCCGGTTCTTCTCTTACAGTGATAAATTCACACGGTTCTGCCAGTGGAAGAATGTGGAGCTCAACATCCACGTGAGTGGGCTGGGTGGGTGTGGGGGCTGGGCCCCAGGGCTTGTCCAGGGCTAGGCAGGCCAGGGAGTCTGCCAGCCTCTGATGTGGTGGCTGTGGGTTCAGTGCCAGGTTCCCCATGGGGGTGGCTCGGGAAGGTAACGTGAGGGTGGCCGTGGGCAAGGGGCCCAGGCAGCCTGCAGTGACCCCCGTTGTTGCCGCCCCTGCAGCTGACCATGAACGACTTCAGCGTGCACCGCATCATTGGTCGAGGAGGCTTCGGCGAGGTCTATGGGTGCCGGAAGGCCGACACGGGCAAGATGTTAGCACACTCGAGGGAAGGGAGGGCCCCCGGGGGTGCCCTGAAGGCATGGGTGTCCATGGGAGAGCTGTGGGGGCATCAGTGTCCCAGGAGCCAGGTGACAGGGTCCTGAATGGGCAGGTCTCTGCAAGGGGACATAGGCTGGCTAGTCACTCCATGCCACTGTCTCTCTCCACATTCTTACCCCTGAGCCTCCAACCCATCAGCACTTCCTCTTGCCCTCTCTCTGTCTGTGTGTCATAAGCTTATTGTGGTGCCCAGAATTCCCCAAAAGGGCTCCGAGGACTCCCCCACCCTGACCCTGGGCCCCAGAGCAGCCTGGACTCTGCACAACAGCGCCTCTGGGCTGACTCTGGCCCCCTCCCCGCAGGTACGCCATGAAGTGTCTGGACAAGAAGCGCATCAAGATGAAGCAGGGGGAGACCCTGGCCCTGAACGAGCGCATCATGCTGTCCCTCGTCAGCACCGGGGTGAGCGGGTGGCCAGGTGGGCTGGCCACCAAGCAGCCTTGGGCTCTGGGACCTTTGGGCGGCTTCTGCTGACTTCCTGTCCTGTCCCCTCCCAGGACTGTCCGTTCATCGTCTGCATGTCCTACGCATTCCACACGCCAGACAAACTCAGCTTCATCCTAGATCTCATGAACGGTGAGTGTGTGGCCTGGCCCCAGGCGGACCAGGAGCTGGGCTGGGGGACCGGGACAGGGAGCTGAGCGCTTCCTCCCTCAGGCGGGGACCTGCACTACCACCTGTCCCAGCACGGCGTCTTCTCCGAGGCCGACATGCGCTTCTATGCGGCCGAGATCATTCTGGGCCTGGAGCACATGCACAACCGCTTCGTCGTCTACAGGGACCTGAAGGTGAGCCGCCGGCCTGGCCCTCCTCTCGGTGCGCCCGGCCCACTAGGCCTCGGGAGTGGCGTGCCCGGGACAGGGCCAGCCGGCTCCTCCCCGAGGCGCCTCCCGCCCAACAAGCCATTTTCTGAATTCAGATTGTGATTGAGGAGGGAAGGGGAGGACCCTGCCCAGGGCCTGGTCCCTGGACACCCATAACCTTTGAGAGTGAAGGCAGCGACCCAGCTGGCACATGCCTGGCTGGGCCCTGTCCTGAGCTGTGGGGGGGCAGCTTACTGGGATTCCTCCACAGCCGGCCAACATCCTGCTGGACGAGCATGGCCACGTGCGCATCTCAGACCTGGGCCTGGCCTGCGACTTCTCCAAGAAGAAGCCCCACGCCAGTGTGTGAGTGCCCAGCCCGCACCCGCCCTTCCCAAACCCTCTGCCAAACCCGCTCACGGTCTCTGCTTCCACAGGGGCACCCACGGGTACATGGCCCCCGAGGTGCTGCAGAAGGGAGTGGCCTACGACAGCAGTGCGGACTGGTTCTCCCTGGGCTGCATGCTCTTCAAGCTGCTGCGGGGGTGAGTGGGCATCCCACATGGAGGGGTGGGACCGGACAGAGCAGCCCTTCCCTGGTCCAGGTAGGAGGCTGGGGGAGGAGCCCACAGCCACCTGGGTGTTAGGTATGGCATCATCCCTGGCTTTGGATAAGGACCATGGATGCTCCCTGCCTCGGTTTCCCCATTCCTGATCTGTGACTTCGGCCTTTGTCCTTTCCTGCCCAGGCACAGTCCCTTCCGGCAGCACAAGACCAAAGACAAGCATGAGATCGACCGCATGACATTGACAATGGTGAGTGTGGGGTTCCAGCCCAGGGTGCTGTATGGAGTCCATGGGGCCACAGTGGGGTTGGAGTCTCTCATGGGTATCAGGGTCATGGACTCTTGGTTCTCACCAGTGACGATCTTGAGCCACTCACCCCCACTCTGGCCTCCTGCCCTGTAGGCTCCTTCCCTGTATTGTCAGAGCAAACATGCCCGCTGGGGGTGGGGGAGTTAGGAAGCTGGGCCTGTTTCTCGCTCTACTGGGAGCCGGGGGCTCTTCTGTGGCCGCTGCTGACATCTCACTCTTCCCGCAGGCTGTGGAGCTGCCCGACTCCTTCTCCCCTGAGCTCCGTTCCTTGCTGGAGGGGCTACTGCAGAGGGATGTCCACCGGAGACTGGGCTGCCTGGGCCGAGGGTGAGTGCCGGGACCAGGGCCTCTGTCCCAGGTCTTGCCTCCCAGCAAGGCCCTGAGCACTCGGCTTGCTGCCGTGTCCAGGCCTCTGCTGTGGGCTGCTGGCCTCTGCCTGTTCCGCCCTGAGGACAAGGGCTGTGTCCCCTCACTGGAACCAGCCTCCTTTGGGGAACTCACAGAAGGTTGGGGCACAGCCAGCTCTGAGTCCAGTATCCTCCGGGTTGCAGCTGCTGGAGCTGGCTGGTGACTGGCTTCCGGAGGGGCCCTTGTAACAAAGACGGTGATATCAGATGATGATGATGACAGCAGCTTTTTATGTTTATTAAACATTTACTAAGTGCCAGGCATGATGTTGCAAGATTTACAATATTAAAACTTACAACAGCCCTACGAGACGTGGGAACTGCTGTTCTCCCCACTAGAGATGAGGAAATAGGTTCAGGTTTAAGGAACTTGCCCAAGGTCGCAGAGCCAGAAAGTGGCTGAACCAGGCGTTAGTTGGGGCCACCTGCCCCGCACCCGGATAGAGCCGGGATGACCCGCGTCTCCCCACAGGGCCCAGGAGGTGAAGGAGAGTCCCTTCTTCCGCTCCCTGGACTGGCAGATGGTCTTCTTGCAGAAGGTAACGGCAGGGGCCGGGGCCGGTGGTGCTCTGCAGTCCCTGCCCCGTGCTGATGCCCAGCCCTCGTTCTGCCACAGTACCCTCCCCCGCTGATCCCCCCGCGAGGGGAGGTGAACGCTGCCGATGCCTTCGACATTGGCTCCTTTGATGAGGAAGACACAAAAGGAATCAAGGTACTGGGCCTTGCACCTGAGCCCAGCCCCGGGCATCCGCATCCCTTCTCTGCCCTGGGAGACCCTTTGGCCAGCCCTGTCAGCTGTGGGCCCCAGGCTCCTTCCCCCAAATGTCTCTGGGGGTGCACCAGATCACCCTGCCCTCGTCCCTTGGGCGGGGCATGCCCATGGTGATGGATGCCCCTGCCTCGTCCCATGGCGCAGTTACTGGACAGCGACCAGGAACTCTACCGCAACTTCCCCCTCACCATCTCCGAGCGGTGGCAGCAAGAGGTGGCAGAGACTGTCTTTGACACCATCAATGCCGAGACAGACCGGCTAGAGACCCGCAAGAAAACCAAAAACAAGCAGCTGGGCCACGAGGAAGGTGAGGGCCAGTGGCAGCCGTGGGTACCCACTGCCCACTGTATAGATGAGAAACAGGCATGGGTTTCAGGAACCCAGCCAAGGTCACAGCCGAATCCGGATTCCCAACCGGGCGGGGCCTCTCTCACTCTCTCCCGGCAGACTACGCCCTGGGCAAGGACTGCATCATGCACGGCTACATGTCCAAGATGGGCAACCCCTTCCTGACTCAGTGGCAGCGGCGGTACTTCTACCTGTTCCCCAACCGGCTCGAGTGGCGGGGCGAGGGCGAGGCCCCGGTGGGCCGGGGGCTGGGGCTGGGGCCAGGGCTGGCTGGGCCTGGCCTGTACCCTCACTGCCCCTGTCCGTCCCTCCCTGCCCTGCAGCAGAGCCTGCTGACCATGGAAGAGATCCAGTCGGTGGAGGAAACGCAGATCAAGGAGCGAAAGTGCCTCCTTCTCAAGATCCGCGGGGGTAAACAGTTCGTCCTGCAGTGCGACGTGAGTGGGGAGTGGGGGCCCGGCAGGCAGGGGCGTGCGGGGACGGCGTGGCCTTCGGGGCACCCAGGCCTCACCTGACGGACCCCCCGGCATATGCAGAGTGACCCGGAGCTGGTGCAGTGGAAGAAGGAGCTGCGTGACGCCTACCGTGAGGCCCAGCAGCTGGTGCAGCGGGTGCCCAAGATGAAGAACAAGGCCCGCTCGCCCGTGGTGGAGCTGAGCAAGGTGCCGCTGGTCCAGCGCGGCAGTGCCAACGGCCTCTGACCCCCCACCCACCCGCCCGCCTTTTATAAACCTCTAATTTATTTTGTCGAATTTTTATTATTTGTTTTCCCGCAAAGCGGAAAAGGTTTTATTTTGTAATTATTGTGATTTCCTGTGGCCCCAGCCCCCAGGGAGGGGCCCGCTTGCCTTGGCTCCTGCTGCCACCAACCCAGCCACTGTCCAGCCACCTGTCAGCCCTGAAGCCCCAGGGATTACCTGCTCCCAGTGTCTTCCTGTGGAGGGGAGAGCAGCAGCCCCAGCAGCCCCCGCCCCTTCCTGGGGTAGTGCCACCTCCGGCTCTGGGCTGTGCTCTGTGCCAACAGCACGGTGGGGTGGCTCAGCGTCCTCCACCCCAGGGGAGGCCACAGCACAGGAATACTACCTGGATTTTTCCACTTCGGCCCCTCCTGTGACAGAGACACAGCCCTGCACTGTCCTGCCTCCAGCCAGTTGGTGAGGAGGAGCCCATGGTCTCCTTGACGCCAGCGCCGCCCAGTGATCTGGACTCCTGCACCCTCACTTGGGAGGAGTCCCTGTGTCACTGGCTGCCTCCGTTCCCACCTTCCCTGGACACTGGGGCTTGGCCAGGAGGGTGGCGTTGGCAGCAGGTGCTGTTGCTGTCATGGCAGCCCCGCCCTTCCTCCCACCCCGAGCTCTCAGGCTCCAGGACCACAGAAAGGCAACTCTGGGCTGTGCCACACTGGCCTATCCTGGGCCTGAGGTCCCCTGCCCCTGCCCCCATCCGTACCGGGGCCTCGCCCTCGCCCCGTCACTCTGGACTGGGCAAGGCCTTGTCTGCCCAGGACCACAGGGGCCAGCCTGGGTGGACTGGGCTGCACAGCGAGAGGGGCCAGTTGGGCCAGCCCTCGCCACCCCAGGATCGCCAGTGTGCCCCATGGGCTGTCCAGCCCCCAGCCACATGTCCTGTCAGTGCCACTACCCACAGGGCGCCACCTCACCCGCCGCATGCCCCCTCGTGCCAGTCACGCTGCCGTGTGTGGTGTCGCGCCTTCTTCCCCAAGGGCTGGGTTGGCTCAACCTCCCCTCCCATCTGCTCACTCCCTGGGGCGTTTCTTTGCCGATTTTTGAATGTGATTTTAAAGTGAAAAAATGAGATTATGCGTTTTTATAAAAAAATGGTGCCTGACTTTGGCTGTGTCAGACTCTTTTGTGCCCAATGATCGTTTTCAGCCACCCTTGGGCTCAGGCATGAGGGGAGAGGGTCGTGGTGGTGCCAGTCCCCTCCACCACCACGGCAGGCATCCAGGGCCAGCCTGCCCAGGCCCAAGTCCTCCCCCAGGGTGGGGTAGGAGCCTCCCCTCCCCTCCCCGGTCCCACCCTGGGGGAGCAGAGAGGGTCTTCCACCCCCTGCCCCGGGAAGCAGGAGGAGGTATCTGAATTTCGCTTCTTGGTGTCACATTTGGACTGAACACTCCAGCCCACCAGGCACAGTGCTGAGGGCAGCGCCATGGACAGACAAGCACCTCTGCCCTCGGGGCCACAGTGAGCCTCCGGGCCCTTGCCCTCTCCGGCTTTGGCCTCCCCTCTGGCCTTGTGCTGCACCCCTAGCAGCAGTCTGTGAGGCCTGAGGGACTCCCCAGAGACCCCTATGGGTAATGTCTGTTGCTGCCCACCCCGTGTAAGGTTCTGCTGGGCAGGGTTGAGGGGCACACGACCAAAGCACAGCATGGCAGGCGGTGAAGGAAGGCTGCTGGGGTGGAGGCTGAGACTTGAAAAAGGCCTTTGAACTGGGCCTCCAGTGTTGAGGTGGGGAGGTGGGGGAATGTTTCTGATGCAGGGATGGGCCAGGCGGTCGGGAGTGGCTCCAGTTGGCAGGAGCACTGTGGGAAGGAGCCAGGCCCGGGAGGCCCTGAATGCCAGGCTCAACCTGGCTCAGAGCCCAGTGCGCACTTAGTGGCTACAGAACGAAGATGGGAATGGACGTGGGGTCTGAACTTGGAGAGGCTGTGGACGGGCCAGGGCGCTGGGAGCAGCTGTAGAACAAGTCACTGATTACCATGTGCAGGGGGAGTGGAGGGAGGCAGAGGATGGGAGGCAGGGAGACAGCTCAGGGCTGCTTCTGTCCAGGGAAGTGATGCCATAATGGCAGTGGTGGAGGTTGGATCTGGAAGAGATGCAAACAGGCCAGATGGGAAGAACAGGGCCCATCAGGAATGGGCAGGACTTGGGAGAGAGAGATGGAGTTCAAGATGGCACCGGGGAGGTCTCTGGTGAATGTGGCCAGATCCGGTGGCTGCCTCATCACCCAACCAGACCAGGACCAGACGCCAGGCCAAGGCAACAACGCCAGCGCTAGGCCAGAGGCCTGCACCTTGGTTCCGTGTGGGCGGAGGGGCCGGCTCTGATTTCGAAACTCTCCTTCCTCTCCTGACACTGGCAACGAGGGGCAGCCTCTGCAAAAGGGATCCACGCGGCGGGTCAAAGCCGCTCCCCGTGGACAGTCCCCCACCAGGAGAGGTCTAGAGCTGGCCAGGCCTGCCTCCCCACCCCCAGTACTCCTGTTCCTGCTCCAGGGCCTGGGGGCCGCCTCCCTGCATGGCTGGACCCAGTCCTGCGGTGCAGCCACCTCCAGACACGGGCCCAGGTCCCTGCTTCACGCTCAGCTGGCCACCATACAGTGGCCGGGGGTGGGAAGGCGGGAGGCGGGTGGGGGAAGGAAGGGGATCGGGACCAGCAGGACTGCCGGCGAAATACGATAACCCACGCGTAGCATAAGGGCAGCCTGCTGCGCGCGCACGTCCCGGGGTCCCAGTCCCCGCCCCTCGCCGAGACGCCCCACCCCCTGGCGCCCTCCTTCCCCTGCGGGACCCGCAAGGAGGGGTCTACGCTGGGCTGGGGCGCCCCCTGCAGGCGGCGGACGGAGCTGCAGCCAGGCCCCGCCTTCCGGACCGCCCTCCGCAGACCCTCTTTGCACAGAGGCCGGGCCGGGCTTCTCCCCGGCGCGCGCACTGGCCACCGGGGCCGGGCAGCGCGGCCGCCGACCTCCGCGCACGCGGGCCCGGCAGCCGTTGCCATGGCTGCGGGTGGCGAGGGGGCGCGCGGCCCGACGCCCCGCCCCGGCTCAGCCCCGCCTCCGGACCGCCCTCCCCGCCACCTGCGCCGCCGCTGCCGCCTCTGCCGCAGAGGTTCAGGGACGCGGGGCTGTGGAGGAGAGGGAGGGACGCCGTATGAACGTTGGGCGAGGGAGACGATCCAAGATCAGAGTCCATATTGAATAAGTTAGTTGTAGATACGAGCGATTGAATGGAACATGATTTTAATTTGCTTTTTGTTATGGAAAACCCGCTGATGGAAATCATAAAATCTCATTTAATATCTGTCAAAATATATCTCGGGCATTTTTTCGAATGACTCCCTGACCTTTCATGCTTGATCTGTCATTGAGACAATACAATTCCTGGATGTTATGAACATACTACTCACGCCGAGACATAATGTTGAGATAAAGGGGAATCATGGTCTGAACACATACTTCTGACGTCATTCACATTAC
>NW_005871463.1:627527-684800 GCF_000147115.1 Myotis lucifugus | reverse complement strand
TATTTTCCTTTTTCCCCCATTGAACTTTCCCCGGCCATTCCCATTTCCCAGCACATGCCCTCCCCCCCAAAGTCCCTTTTTTATGACCCCACCCCAGGGTCGCGGGGGGAAGGGGTAAGGCCCCAAGGGCAAAGAGTGGGTTTTTTGGAAGGAAAGCCCTTCCCGGCATTAAGGGTTTCCTTCTCCCAGAAATTTCACCAGAGCTTTAGCCCCCGGGCTCCCTGGGGAATGCAGATTTTTTGGAGGGGGGATTTCATCCAACTCGCCGGATTGGGCCTGCGCTTTTAGAATACCTTTTTCCCCTTTTCAAAGCCCCGGGGAGGGGGGGGGTTGAGAGACCCCCCTCCCTCCTTCCCCCATCCCAGGGGCAGCCCCAGGGGGTCCTTGTGCTCCGTTACAAAGGAGGATTTTGGGATCCCCAACAGTCAGGAGCTCCCTCGCCCCCCCCCCCCCCCCAAGCACGCCAGCAGCCAAGTTGAGACTGGCCCTCGGATCTTATAGTTTGATTGTTGAAGGCCTTTTTTTTTAATATATTTTTTTATTGATTTTTTTACGGAGAGGAAGGGAGAGAGATAGAGAGTTAGAAACATCGATCAGCCGCCTCCTGCACATCTCCTACTGGGGATGTGCCCGCAACCCAGGTACATGCCCTTGACCGGAATCGAACCTGGGACCTTTGAGTCCACAGGCCGATGCTCTATCCACTGAGCCAAACCGGTTTCAGCTGTTGAAGGCCTTTTTAGGGCACCACTTGGCCCACCGTTTCCTGGGTGGGGTTTGGTTGTGATGGGGGCATAGCAGGGCCATGGCAATGCATCAGGACTTGCTGAAGGGCTCAGCTCCCAGAACGGGGCTGCAGACAAGGAGCTGCCCAGGCCCACTGGCCCCCAGAACTAGGCAGGGCCCTGACCGGAGCTCTGATCTATCTCAGGCCCCTGATTTCTACGTGGAGATGAAGTGGGAGTTTACCAGCTGGGGTGAGTGGGGACTGCTCGGCTCCAAGGGGCCTGGGGTGGGACCTTAAGGAAAGAACCCTGGTGACCTCTGTGCCCCCTGCAGTGCCCCTCGTGTCCAAGATGTGCCCGAGTGACGTGTACCGTGTATGGAAGCGGGGTGAGAGCCTGCGGGTGGACACCAGTCTCCTGGGCTTCGAGCACATGACCTGGCAGCGTGGCCGGAGGAGCTTCATCTTCAAGGGCCAGGGTGAGCTCTGGGGGACTCACTGCGGGCGCCAGAGATGCTCCTGTGGCTTGTGAGGACAATGCTGTCCTTTCTCTCCACTCTCCAGGTGTGGAAATGGAGGTGTGGGGCGGAGGGGCAGGTGGCTGAGGGCGCCATGATGGGTCCCCATCCACTGCCTCGGGCCTGGCACTGATTTACTCCCCTCTTGCATCCCACTGGCTGGCAGAGGCGGGAGCCCTGGTGATGGAAGTGGACCATGACCGGCAGGTGGTGCACACGGAGACGCTGGGGCTGGCCCCTCCTGAGCCGGAAGTGCTGCTGGCCGCCATGCGGCCCAGTGAGGAGCATGTGGCCAGTCGCCTCACCTCTCCCATCGTCTCCACCCACCTGGACACTCGAAATGTGGCTTTTGAGAGGTGAGTCGGGGTCTGGCCACACTGCGGGCAGTGCCCTGGAGGCTCCTGGTGCAGGTCTCTGGGAGGCTGAGCCACTTGCAGAGGCTGCTCAGATGAGGGGGGGCGGTCATTGCAGGCCCAGTGTCCCCCGAAGATTGGTCACCTAAGCATCCTGTGGCAGCCTTTAAGCCTGCACCTGTCTATACTGGCAGCTGACTTCCTGGGGAAGAGGCTAGGTCAGGGTGTCCCCAGTTTCTCGACTCCTGACCTCGCATATTTTCCCATAAAAACAAGGATTTGGGCTGTGGTTCAGGGCAGCTGTTTGCACCAAAGTTGGCTCCTCAGTAGTATAGCTGTGTCTGGGCCAGAGGCCTTTGTGGGCAGCCTAGGAACCCGACTCTTCCGGCCAGAGTGTACTTCTGTGACAACACATGCCCCAGTTCCAACAACAGACTTCAGAAACACCCAAAAGAAAAACCAAACTGTTTTATTGAGATATAATTTTCATATGCCATCCAGTTCACCTATTTCAAGTGTACAGCAATTCAGTGGTTTTTAGTGCATTCACAGATATGCAACCATCACCACAGTTAATTTTAGGACATTTTATCATCTCAGAAGAAACCCTATATCTTTTACCTATTAATTCCCACCCCCTTATTCCCTCCCCCAGCACTAAGCAACTGCTGATCTTTATAGATTTGCCTATTCTGGACATTTCCTATGATATGTTGATTTTTTTAAAATAAATTTTTATTGACTTCAGAGAGGAAGGGAGAGGGAGAGAGAGAAACATCAGTGATGAGAGAGAATCATCAATCAGCTGCCTCCTGCACGCCCCACGCTGGGGACCGAGCCCACAACCCCGGCATCTGCCCTTGACCAGAATTGAACCTGGGACCCTTCAGTCCGCAGGCTCATGCTCTATCCACTGAGCCAAACCAGCTAGGGCGATATGTAGACTTTTGTAACTGGCTTTTTTTCACGTAGCATAATGTGCTCAAGGTTCATCCAAGTTGTAGCATAAAGCTGCATCATTATTTTTTATGGCCGAATAGGTTGTAGGAATATACCACGTTTTGTTTAGTCATTCGTCCATTGACATTCTGATTATTTCTACTTTTTGACTCTTACGAAAAATGCTGCTATAAACAGTAGTGTACAAATATTTGTCTGGACGTATGTTTTCATTTTTGTCGGGTCTATGTACCTGGGAGTGGAGTTGCTGGGTCATGTGGTAACTGGATGTGTAATTGGAGAGCTGCCAGGCCGTTTACCAAAGGGACTAGCATTTTCTGTTCCTGCCAGTGGTGTATGAGGATTCTAATTTCTCCACATCCTCACTTAACACTTACTGTTCACTTACTTATTTTTGGGTTTTAACCATCCTATGGGGTGTGAAGTAGTATCGCACTGTGGTTTGATTTGCATTTCCCTAGTGACTAATGGTGTTGAGCCTCATTTCATGTGCTTTTTGGCCATTCGTATATCTTCTTTGGAGAAGTGTCTCTTTAGATTCTTTGCACATTTAAAAAATTGGGTTATCTTTTTACTATTTAGTTGTAAGAGTTCTTTTTATAAATTCTAGTTATAAGTCCCTTACCAGATACATGATTTGCAAATATTTTCTCCTATCCTGTGGGTTCTTTTCACTTTCTTGATGGTGTATCTTGAAGCACAAAAGTTTTATATTTGTTTGGTTTTACTTTTAAAAACCTATAAAGATTGTATCAGAGGCAGCATTTCTCTTTTATTTATTATTATTATTTTTTAATATATTTTATTGATTTTTTACAGAGAGGAAGGCAGAGGGATAGAGAGTTAGAAACATCAGTGAGAGAGAAACATTGATCAGCTGCCTCCTGCACATCTCCTACTGGGGATGTGCCCACAACCAAGGTACATGCCCTTGACCGGAATCGAACCCGGGACCCTTCAGTCCGCAGGCCAACGCTCTATCCACTGAGCCAAACTGGTTAGGGCTATTTATTTTTTAAAATATATTTTTATTGATTTCAGAGAGGAAGGGAGATGGAGAGAGAGAAGCATCAGTGATGACAGAGTATCACTGATTGGCTGCCTCCTGCATGCCCCTACTGGGGATCGAGCCCACAACCTGGGCATGTGCCCTTGACCAGAATTGAACCCAGGACCCTTCAGTCCACAGGCCGACGTGATGCTCTATCCACTGAGCCAAACCAGCCAGGGCTGTTTGTTTGTTTTTAAAGAATAGTTTATTGATTTTTAGAGAGAGAGGAAGGAAGAGAAACATTGATGTGTGAGCGCAACATCAATTGGCTGCCTCCTGTACGCCCCCCACCGGGGACTGAGCCTGGAACCTGGTCATTTGCCCCGACTGGGAATTGAACCAGCAACCCTTTGTTGCACAGAATGACACCCAACCGAGCCACACCGGCCAGGGTGAAGCACAAAAGTTTTTAATTTTTATGAAGTCTAGTTTACCTATTTTTCCTTTTGTTGCTTGTACTTTTTGTTTCATATCAAACAATACTTTGCCAAATCCAACCAAGGTCATGAAGATTTCCCCCTATATTTTCTTTTTAAAGTTTTATAGTTTTTGCTCTTACAAACGGTCTTTGATCCATTTTGAGTTAATATTTATATATGGTGGGTTCAACTCCATTCTTTTGCCTGTGACGATTCAGTTATACCAGCATGATTTGCTAAAAAGACTGTTATTTCCCTCCGTTGAATGGTGTGACATCCCCTGTGGAAAATCAATTGACCATAGATGTATGGGTCTATTTCTGGACTCTCTACACTATCCCATTGATCTACAGATGTGTCTTTGTTCCCGTGTCACCCTGTCTTAATTGATATTGCTTCGTAGTAAGTTTTAAAATTGGAAAGTGTGAGTCTTCTGACTTCGTTCTTCTTTCTCAGGATTACTTCGGGTATTCTGATTCCCTTGTAATTTCATATGAATTCCCAGTTCAGCTTGTCAGTTTCTACAAAGAAGTCAGATGGGATTCTGATTTGAATTTTCAGCCATGGTTTCCCAACTGCGAATTCCCAACCGCAGTTGGTTGACTCCATGGATGCAAAGGGCCAACTGTAGTTAATTTTGGGGGAAGTCGGAAGTTATACAGATTTTCAATTGCATGGGAGTAGGCATCACTAACCCCCACATTGTTCAAGGATCAACTGTATACCTTTTACACTTCTTTTGATAAATTTATTTTAAGTATTTTATTCTTTTTGATGCTATTATAAATGGAATTGTTTTCTTTATTACATTTTTTAATTGCAAATATATAAAAACTAGAGGCCCGATGCATGAAATTCGTCAAGGGCCTTGGCCCTGGCCCCCGCCTGCCACCACCGCAGCTGGGGGCCTTTGCCGCCTCTGCCGTGGCCCCCGCCCACTGTGGCTTTGTCTGGAAGAAAGGATGTCCAGAATGACATCGGTCTAATTAGCATATTATGCTTTTATTATATAGATACAGCTGATGTTTGTGTATTGATCATGTATTTTGCAACCTTGCTCATCTCGAACTCATTTTTTAGTTGTAATGGACTTTTAGTGGATTTCTTATGATTTTTATATGTAAGATCATGTCATCATTTAATAGAGTTAGTATTATTTCTTTTTATCCAACCTGTTTATTTTTAATTTATTTTTCTTGTGTAATTGCTTTGGCTAGAATCTCCAGTAAAATGTTGAATAGAAGTGGCAGGAGCAGACATCTTTGTCTTGTTTCTGACCTTGGGGAAAAGTATTCAGTCTTCCACCATTAAGAGTGATGTTAGTTGTGGGTGCCCTTTATCAAGTTGAGGAAGTTTCCTTTTATTTCTACTTTGTTAAGTGTTTTTTATTATGAAAGGGTTTGAATTTTGTCAGATGCTTTTTTTCTGTGTCTATTGATATGATCATATAATTTTAAAAACTTCTATTGATATATGTTACATCAATTGATTTTTAGATGTTGAATCAACCTTATATTCCTCTGGTACCAGTGGTTCTCAACCTTCTGGCCCTTTAAATACAGTTCCTCATGTTGTGACCCAACCATAAAATTATTTTTGTTGCTACTTCATAACTGTAATGTTGCTACTGTTATGAATCGTAATGTAAATATCTGATATGCAGGATGGTCTTAGGCGACCCCTATGAAAGGGTCGTTCGACTGCCAAAGGGGTCGCGACCCACAGGTTGAGAACCGCTGCTCTGGTAGTCCACTTGGTCATGGTGTATGATTCTTTTCATATGTTGCTAGATTTGGTTGGCTAGTATTTTATATTCATATTAATAAAGAATATTGGTCTGTAGTTTTTTCTTGTGATGTCTTTGTCTGATTTTAGTATCTGGGCGAAAAATTCCTCATAGGATAAGTTAGGCAGTGTTACCTGGCCGGTTTGGCTCAGTGGATAGAGTGTCGGCCTGCGGACTGAAGGGTCCTGGGTTTGATTCCGGTCAAAGGCACGCACCTCGGTGGCAGGATCCTCCCTGGCCTGGGCCCTGGTCAGGATGCAACCAATCGATGTGTTAATTTCACATCGATATTTCTCTGTCTTCCACTCTCTCTAAAAAATCAATGGAAAAATATCCTCGGGTGATTTCAGAGATGAAGGGAGAGGGAAAGAGAGATAGAAACATCAATGATAGAATCATTGATTGACTGCCTTCTGCAGGGCCCACACTGGGGATCGAGCCCACAACGCGGGAATTGAACCGTAGCCACGACTCTCAGCCACTGAGCTACGCCAGCCAGGCGGTATTAATTCTTTAAATGTTTGGTGGGAATTCATTAGTGAAGCCATCTGGGCCTGGACTTTTCTTTTGTAGTTATTGTATTGCCACTTCAATCTCTTTACTTGTTACAAGTCTATTAGATTTTTGAAAAATTTGTTTTGGTAGTTTTTGTCCCTTTAGGCTTTGTCCATTTCATCTAAATTATATAATTTGTTTGGGAACAATTATTCATTTGTATGCTTTTATAATCCTTACTTCTGTAATGTCAGTAACAATGGCCCCTTTTTTATTTCTGATTTGAGTAATTTGAGTCTTGTCTGTTTTCTTGGCCAATCTAGCTAAAGGTTTGTCAATTTTGTTGATCTTTTCAAAGAACTATCTTTTGGTTTACTTTCTCTATTGTTTTTCTATTCTGTATTTCATTAATTTTCACTCTAATGTTTATTATTTCCTTCCGTCTGCTTGTTGTGGGTTTACTGGGCTCTTTCTCCAGTATCTTAATATGGAAGGTTAGATGATTGATTTGAGATTTCTTCTTTCTTAATGTAGTCATTCACAGTTAAGAATTTCCCTCTAAGCTCTACTTTAACTGTGTCCCATAAGTTTTGATATGTTGTGTCAAAACTTTCATTTCCATTCATCTCAAAGTATTTCCTGATTTCCCTTTTGATTTATTCTTTGATCCTTTGGTTATTCAGGAGTGTGTTGTTTGCTTTCCATATATTTGTGAGTTTCCCAAATCTTTTTTCTGTTATTGAATTCTAGTTTCATTCCATTGTGATGGGAGGACACACACTGTGTGATTTCTGCCCTTTAAATTTTATTGCGGCTTCTTTTATGGCCTAGCATATGGTCTGTCCTGAAGAATATTCCATGTGCAGAAGAATGTGTATTCTGTTGTTGGGTGGAGTGTTCTAAGGAAGTCTGTTTAGTCTAGTTTATGGTGTTGTTCAAGTCTTCTATTTCCTTGTCGACCTTCTGCCTACTCATTCTCTCCATTATTGAAAGGGAGATATTGAAGTCCCAACTATTATTGTTGAATCAGATATACTTTCATTTTCAACTTTTTATTATGGAAAATTTCAAATATTTATGAAAGAAGAGAGAATAGTATGATATGCTCATCACCCAAGTTCAACATTTATTAAACATTTTGCCAATCTTGTTGAATCTTCCTCACCTTCCCGCCCCCCCGCCCCCCCCCCCCGGGCTGTTTTAAAGTACATCCCAGATGGCATATCATTTCAGCAGTAAATGCCTTTGCACCTGACTCTAACACATAAGGATGTTTTTAAACCCAGCCCAGCACTATTATCAGACCTAACAAAATTAACAGTAATTCCTCAGTACTTTCCAGTCCCCGGCCCTTGTTCAGTTGTCCCAGCTGTCCAGGCAGCCTTTCCAGGTCCCTGCATGTTTCACCGTGAGAAGGCTGATTGGAGGGAGTCTTTGGAAGGGCAGGCTTTGGCCAGGGTTGCGGGGTGCAGGGCCTCATGAACTCCTGTTTGGTCTGTTTCAGGAACAAATGTGGTATCTGGGGCTGGCGGTCTGAGAAGATGGAAACCGTTAGCGGCTACGAGGCCAAGGCAGGAGAGGCTAGTGGTGGGGGCTGGGGTAGGACAAGGCCCGGGACTCCACTCCTTCTCCTCATCCACCCATATGGAGGGAGAGACAGAGCAGCCGGTGGGCTCTGGAAGCCTGTGCAGCCCTGGGAACTCAATGGGGCCCAACCACCCAGCCCCCTGCTGACACGTAGAGGTCACCCACAGCACGGGCCCCCCACCCACGTTACTGAGACGAAAGCAGACCATTTTCCTGTCATTATGACTTCCCAGGGTTTAGCCCCTGCCATCTCCTCCACTGTGGGGAGCGAGCGCTCATCTGTTCTGGGGACAGGACTTGGGTCCCGTGCTGGTGAGGCAGAGTGTGGGGAACAGGCTCTGAGCCCCCAGCTCCCCCCGTAACCCCCCTGCTCCCCAGGTGTACAGTGCCATGAATGTGGAGCTGGTGACACGCACACGCACGGAGCACCTCTCTGATCAGGACAAGTCGAGGAGCAAAGGTAAACCCAGGTGCGCCTGCTGCTGCCCAGTCACACCATGTGGTGGGGTCACCCTGGTCTAGGGGGGCCAGAGTATCCGGGACAAGCTGAGGGGTCACCCCACTCCCGTCTGCTCTGTCTTCCACTTGACAGGAGGCTCCCAGGGTGGACGGTGGGTGGGGGCAACCTGGGGGCAGTGGCCTAAAGTCCCTTCATGGGCTCCCACCCGTCTCCTTAGGGGGGAAGACTCCGTTCCAGTCCTTCCTCGGGATGGCCCAGCAGCACTCCTCCCACAACGGGGTGAGCCAGGGCTGGGGGCAGGGGCTGGGACCGACCGCTGGGAAGGGCCAGGCAGGTGCTGTCCTGAGCGCTAAGCGGGGTCCTGGGGCCCACCAGGTTCCTGTGCAGCAGGCAGCCAGCCCCACCAACCCCACAGCCATTTCCCCCGATGAATACTTTGACCCCAACTTCAGCCTGGAGTCACGGAACATCGGCCGCCCCATCGAGATGTCCAGCAAAGTACAGAGGTGAGGTCCGGGGCTGACTGGGACTTCTGTCGATGACAGGGACCCTGCCTGGTTCCCCTGAGCTCTAACAGACTCCTGTCACACATGGGCTTACCAGAGGAGGGGATCCACTCACTCGCATCCTGCCCGGGACTTGGCCCAGAGGACTGGTCACTCTTCTCTGGTGAATGAGCAAATGAATGAGCGGGCAGCACCACCCCTGTATGGTTCTCTGTGAAATGTAATGGCACTTGCTGGGGGCCAGCTTCGGAGCAGAGTGGGAAGGGCCCACAGCTCTACCACCTCCTGGCTTCATGGCCCAGGGAACCATCTTCCTCTCCCAGAGTCTGGTCTCAGTAGCTGAGAAGTCACACTTGGGCACTATGAGGGTCTGATGCGCGTGACATAGGGCTTATGACGGGCCCAGCACTGTCCCAGGAAACTCTCTCAGCCGCCCAGTGCATTGGAACCCCAGCAGTCCTGACCTGTGGGCTGTGCTGGCCACCTGTGGGCTGAGGGGGTGGTCAGGGCTGTAGACCAGGCTCAGACTGAAGCCAGCAGCCCAGCCTTGCCCTCACCTAGACGGGTTGAGCTGGTACAAACTACCATCGGCTCCAGCCTGGGCCCAGGGTCTGGGGGCAGCTCGGGCCATAGGACCAGAAGGTCACAAGCTCCTGGAGGAAGCAGGCAGGGGCCGCTGAGGAGAGAAGAGGGAACCCAGGCCGGGCAGAAGGCGAGCACAGGCCGGTGTCCGCAGTGGGTGGGCTTTAGGAGAGGGGCCACCAGAGGTTCCTAGACCCACGTCCTGTGGTTGGCTGGGCAGATTCAAGGCAACACTGTGGCTGAGCGAGGAGCACCCGCTCTCCCTGGGCGACCAGGTGACGCCCATCATCGACCTGATGGCCATCAGCAACGCTCACTTTGCCAAGCTGCGGGACTTCATCACCCTTCGCCTCCCGCCTGGCTTCCCAGTCAAGATTGGTGAGAGGGTGGTGGGGGAGCAGGGAGGCCTCGGGCAGCGGCAGGGAGTGGGGTGGATGTGGCCACAGGGGCCAGGCACAGGTGGGCCTCTGGCCACAGTGGCTCAGGCTTGGCTGTCTCCTCACAGAGATTCCCCTTTTCCATGTGCTCAATGCCCGCATCACCTTCAGCAACCTGTGCGGCTGTGACGAGCCTCTGAGCTCGGTGTGGGTGCCAGCCCCTGGCTCTGCTGTCCCAGCTTCAGGTACTGCTGTGGAGGGAGGGGGCCGCACGACTTGCTGGGGTGTGAGTCCTGGGGGCTGAGTGTGGCCCCTCTGTCACCCCAGGGAGCCCTTTCCCATGCGAGGTGGACCCCTCGGTGTTCGAGGTGCCTGAGGGGTACAGCGTGCTGGGCGCAGAGCGCAGCGAGCCCCTCCGCGACGAGGACGACGACCTGCTGCAGTTCGCCATCCAGCAGAGCCTGCTTGAGGCAGGCACAGAGGCGGAGCAGGTGGGGTGCGGGCAGGGCGGGGCCCGGGTATGGGCAGGGGTGGCAGAGATGACAGCTCTGGGCTCTGGCTGCTGCAGGTGACTGTCTGGGAAGCCCTGACCAACACCAGGCCCGGCACCCACCCTCCTCCCCGAGCCATGGCCTACGAGGAACAGCTTCAGCTGGAGCGGTGAGTGCTCTGGGACCTACCAGTCCACGTCTCAGCCCTGCCTTACCTCTGGGCCATGAGGTCCTTGGCTCGTGGGGGTGGTAGCAGGGAGGTGCTTGTCCCAGGACCACCTGCCATTAGCATCACTCCCCAGCACCGAAGGCGGCATGTGGGATGGGAAGACCGGGCCCCACCTTGTCTCTTCTCTCTGATCTCCCAGGACCCAGCCACCCTGTCCTGGTCCTTGTCCTTCAAAGCCATGCCCCAGCCCCTGGCCTCCACCCCCAGCCTTGGTGCTCACCTGCCTGCTCCCCCTCACACCTTTCCTTGAAGGGCCCTCCAGGAAAGCCTGCAGATGTCCACAGAGCCCAGGGGCCCGGGATCCCCTCACAGGACCCCCCTGGCCCCGACCCCCCCAAGCTTTGAGGAGCAGCTTCGTCTGGCCCTGGAGTTGTCCTCACGGGAACAGGAGGAGCGGGAGCGGCAAGGGCAGCAGGAGGAGGAAGACTTACAGCGGATCCTGCGGCTCTCGCTCACGGAACACTGAGCACTGGTTGCCCAGCCCCTGGGAGGGCTGTCGGGGCCACCCCCCACCCGCTTTTGTAACTTATTTATTTATAAACTGTCTGCTGCTGATTTGGGGCCTGGAGCCCCGGGGATGGGCTTGCCTGGGAGACCAAGACGGAAATAAAGAGACCTTCAGCGGCCGGCTTGCTGTGCTCAATTGGGCGGGCGCTGAGGGGAGACACGATGGGTGATGGCGTCAGACCTGGGTCCAGATCTTGGCCGCGGCCCCCTTAGCCTCTCCGAGCCTCCGTTTCCTCGGCTGTAAAATGAGACCACGTTCTACCCGCCAGGGCCGCGGAGGGAGGGCGAAAGGAGCCAGCGGGTGCCAAGTGCCCATCCAGAGTAGGTGCCTCATAAAAATTCCCGAGCCCAGTGCCACCTCCCGAAGACCCAGGCTCCTCCTGCCTCCAGCCTGGCTTCCCCAGGACCCACTCGTGCTCCTGTCGAGGGGGCAACACGGAGCCTGCAGACTCCACTCCCAGCCAGAGCCCCTGCACCCCAGGCCTGGGCTCCTGCTCTGACCCCGGCACATTCTATGGACAAGTCACTTCCCTCTGCACCCGCTCAGCCCCACCCCGCTCACCTCCAGGGGGGCCCTGAGGACCCCCATGAGCCTGTCTCCAGCGATTCACGCAGGGTGGGAGCATGAGGGCCCACAGGCAGGAGGGAGATGTTTGGGGGGCCCCCAACTTAAGACCCGCGGTGTCCGATTCTCTCTGAGACCTGTGCCCCCCAGTCCGCCCTTCCCCGGGACCCACCTTGGCCGGGTAACAGAACCTTTGAGGCCCAAAGCAGAGTCCAGGTGCCCTAACGGGGCGGGGCCGGGGCGCTTCCCGGGAGGAGGGGCCGAACCTCCCCTGCTCCGCGGGCCGCCGGCTCCTCACCTGCGCTCCGCCCCGGCTCCGCCTCCAGCGTGTTCGGGAGGCGGGGGCGGGGCGGACCGAACCGAGGAGGCCGGCGGGGCGGGGTGGGGCGGCCCGGCGGTGCCGGCTGCGCAGGCCGGGCTGGACGGGCGCCTGGCCCTTTAAGGGCCGCCCCGAGGAGGTGCCAGGCCGGGTGGCTCTGGGCTCTCCTTCCTGGTCCTGCTGGGCAGGGACTGTCCGTGTGGCCGTGGGCGGGCTCCGTGCCCGGTGCCGGCCCGTGCCCCCGCCTGACCCCATGGCGCTGGTCACAGTGAGCCGCTCGCCCCCGGCCAGCGGCCACTCCACGCCGGTGGGGCCCTCGGTGAGTCTGGCTTCGCTGCGGTCCTGCCCGCGGAGCTGGCTGCCAGCGGGGCCCGGGGAGCGTCCTGCCCACGGGGATGGGGGTGTGGGAGGAGGACCCGAGGTCTCAGCTGGGGTGGGGGGGCTGGAGGCCCCCGGAACTGTGACCCCGGCACGACGGAGCTCTGGGCGCCAGACCAGCCGGGGGGAGGCCCTGCCCCCTCCGTGGCCCCGATGTGGGCCAGACGCCAGCACCCCAGCCACCTGTACCCCCTGCTGCCCTACCTGGCCCGGCCGGACCCCCCCAGGCCTCCGGTGGGGTGTGGACTGGGGCAGGAAGGGTACCTGACACCTTTTCTGGTTCCACTCCCCATAGGGTTGTGGGGGGGGGCGGGTTCCCCCAGCCCAGCACCCCCTAACTCCGCCCTGGGGCTGCTGCTTTCCCCGCAGGACCAGGCCTCCAGGCGGAGGAGCCGGCTCCAGCGAAGGTGAGCGCCTCCCGCAGCGCAGATGCCTCCATCCCGAGCTCAGGGGATGGATGTGAGGGAGCAGCGGGTCTGTCTGGGCACCAGCCGCTGCCGTCCTGGGGGGCTCGCCGCCCAAGCCAACCACCGGATCCGTGGGGCGGCGCTGCCAGGGGGCATGGCTGGCGGGCGCTCCGCCTTTGCTTTCATCTTTCCCCTGATCCTGTGGGGTTCCTTCGCCCATCATGCCAGACTAGTGGCCACAAGCCAAAGGGCAAGATGGGACCACAGGGCCTGAGGGTCTGGGTCCCCATCCAGTTCACAGTGTCCTTGGAGTTAGGCAGGTGGAAAGGAAAAGGGAGCAATGCTCAGGTATAGAGTGTGGTGGCCACATCCCCTGGGCGTTCGCTGGAAATTCACGTTCTCAGGTCTCCACACTCCATACCTGCTAACACGATGCCGATGGGGCCCAACGCCTGTTGTCATGGTGATTCTGGTGTGCCCCTGTCCTAAGAGGTACAACAGGCCAAAACGGTTCCCCTGCCCTGCCAGGCAGAGCTTTGCAGTGCTCCATGGGGCTGTCCTGGGACTGCAGGACGGAGGGGACAGTGGAGATGCAGCTGAGCCCAGCCCTCGGCCCGCGGAGGGACCCTCGGGTGAAGAGCAGCTCCACGGGGACCAGACAGACGATGGGCATGGGCCCCAGAGTCCCCAGAAGCAGGAGCAGAGTCAGCACCTCCTCCTCATGGTGGAGCTGCTGAGGCCGCAGGACGACATTCGCCTGGTGAGGGGCCCTCTTGGAGGGGGAAGAGTCATCCCTGGGGTGGGAGGCGGGGAGGGCAGAATGGAGCCAGTGTGTGTGTCTCTGGGGAGCAGTGGTGTGAGGGCAGGGGGCACCCTGGGGGGTGAAGGGTTGACCCAAACCCTGACAGCTGGGTTGTGTAACAGGGAGAGGTCCTATCTGCAGGTGTCGGAAGGGCTGGGAAAGGACAGGGCGGTTTGTTCTGCATGAGCCTGTAGGGCCCAGTTAGGCCCAAGGGCTGGGATTACACAGGGACAGGCTCCTGTGCAACCACAGCAAGACCTTCCTAACAGTGGGAGTTGCCCAGAGTGGACCGGTGCTCAGGGAGCCTGCCGAGCGCCCACCAGGAGCTGGTGTGCTGGAGGGCCCGTGGGCGGTGGGCACAGGTGGGAGTGCGAGGGCCAGTCCCCAGGTGCCTGTGGGACATCTCACTGCAGCGAAAGGAGAAAAAGAAGGTGCAGTCAGTCTTTCGTGGAACTGAATCTGCTCCACGGAAACACTGTCTTTTATGGTGAGACTGTGTCCTTCCTATGTCTTTGGTAAGGAACATTTCTTAAATGAAATGACGGTAATGGCAAGTGAAAGGGTTTATTTTAAACCTCCTTCCCGGGCAAAAATAAAAAATGGGCAATCTTTGTCAGGTTCCTTCTCCCCTTTTTCCACACATACACCCTTTAAGGAAAATATTTTTTTTTAAAAATATATTTTATTGATTTTTTACAGATAGGAAGGGAGAGGGATAGAGAGTTAGAAACATCGATGAGAGAGAAACATCGACCAGCTGCCTCCTGAACACTCCCCACTGGGGATGTGCCCGCAACCAAGGTACATGCCCTTGACCAGAATCGAACCTGGGACCCTTGAGTCTGCAGGCCGATGCTCTATCCTCTGAGCCAAACCGGTTAGAGCTAAGGAAAATCTTTTAAAACATTTTGTTAGACCATAAAATTCAAAAGTTGGGAACCCCTGGAATGTAACCACTGACCTGAGGTCTGGGAAGAAGGGGGTGGCGTGGAGGGAGCAGACAGCAGGTCTGTTCCAGGCCCAGGGGTGTGTCCTGGTGAGGCGGGCAGGGTCCGCGGGGCCGCTATGACCTTGGGATTCTCTCTTCCCACCTCCCCAGGCGGCCCAGCTGGAGGCAGCACGACCTCCTCGGCTCCGCTACCTGCTGGTAGTTTCCACAAGAGACCCCGCGAGCCAGGATGAGACAGTCCTCCTGGGAGTGGACTTCCCCGATAGCAGGTGGGAGCAGGGAGAGGAAGGAGGGGGGCAAGGAAGTGAGGTGCTGGGGGACAACGGCTTTCCCTCTGTCCTGCCAGCTCCTCCAGCTGCACCCTGGGCCTGGTCCTGCCTCTCTGGAGTGACACCCAGGTGTACCTAGATGGAGATGGGTAAGCGATGGCAACTGGAGGGCGGGGACAGGAGGGAGGAGAGAGGCAGAGGGTGTGACGCATATGATGGGGAGGTGGGGCGCTGGGGGGCTGCTGCGGAACTCCAGGCTGGGTGTCAGGCCTGGGCCTACTCTCGGCTCGACCTCAGATTTACTGTATGATCCTGGGCAAGTCACCTAACTTCTCTGGGCCTCAGCTGCCCCATATCTGGCCAAGGGGGCTTATTTTGAAGCTCAAATGTGTACATATTCTGAGGACCAGCCTCATGAGGTGTCTAGTGGGTGCGCCTCTCAGGGGCTCTGTCCCGGGGCCTGGGGTGGGGTTCCACTCCTCCCTGCTCTCCCTCAGGGGCTTCAGTGTGACGTCCGGTGGGCAGAGTCGAATCTTCAAGCCGATCTCCATCCAGACCATGTGGTAAGAGCTGGGGTGGTCCGACCTCGGCGGGCCTCTCCTCAGAGACGGCTGCAGGGTCCGGGGAGGGGCAGGAGGGAGGACAGTGTGACCCAGCCTCCCTTCTGTCCCAGGGCCACACTCCAGGTATTGCACCAGGCGTGTGAGGCGGCTCTGGGCAGTGGTCTTGTGCCAGGGGGCAGTGCCCTCACCTGGGCCGGCCACTACCAGGACAGACTGAGCTCGGACCAGAGCTGCCTCAACGAGTGGATGGCCATGGCTGACCTGGAGTCTCTGCGGCCTCCCAGTGCGGAGCCTGGCCGGTCAGTACAGGGAAGGGAGGAAATGGGGGGGGGGTGTCATGGCAAAGCAGGGAAGGGGTCCCTGGACTGACGGGCTCGGCTCCCAGGCCCTTGGAGCAGGAGCAGATGGAGCAGGCAATCCGGGCAGAGCTGTGGAAGGTATTAGACACCAGTGACCTGGACAGCATCACTTCCAAAGAGGTGGGCAGGGTGCGGGGCCAGGGAGGAAGCGGGGCTCGGATGGGGGGGCGGAACCCTCCAGCTGGGAGCCAGCGTTCTCCTCCCCTTGGAGTCTCCCCACCTAGCTCTCCTCCTGTCCTGAGCCAGTCCCGGATGCGTGGCCTCAGCTCTTCTGAACAGATGGGACGGGTACCGTCCCCAGAAGCCCTGGAGGGAAGGGTGGGCCATCAGGAACCTCTCCTGTCCTTCCTGCCTGCAGATCCGCCAGGCCCTGGAGCTGCGCCTGGGCCACCCTCTCCAGCAGTACCGCGACTTCATCGATAACCAGATGCTGCTGCTCATGGCGCAGCGGGACCGGGCCTCCCGCATCTTCCCCCACCTCTACCTGGTGAGCTGCAGGGTGAGGGCGGGAGATAGGACAGCTGCAGCCAGCCGGTGCGTGTGGGGGAAGAGTGATGCTTCTCTCCCTGTCCACAGGGCTCGGAGTGGAATGCAGCGAACCTGGAAGAGCTGCAGAGAAACAGGTAGGGTTCCGAGCCCCCTCAGGACTGCCCGTAGCCTGTCACCCCCCTTGCCTGGCCTCCCCTCAAGGGGCCACTTGGTCAGAAACCCCCAGACTCCCCTCAGCAGCTGCTAACTCAGCTTCCAACTCTGTGCCTGGGGCCGTGCCCCTCAGCATGGTCTTGGGCCAGACCAGAACCACCACCTTGCTGGCTTGCTGTGGCCCCCTGGCCCCCTCTTCTCCCTCCCCACGCTGTCAAGGGGGCTGGAAGTGCCCCTCTCCTGGGGGGACCTGGCTGCCGGCTCCCATAAGTTCCTATCAATTGTCCACCAGTTGTGGCCCGTCACCCAGCTGCTGCAGACCCTCCCCATCTCAGCTTAGCTCAGCAGTTGTTCTCAGACTGACTTCTGAGACTAACAGAAGGCCCAGGGCTGCAGTCAAGCCCAGCTGCTCCCTGGACTAGAGGGGACACAGCCCAGTGGGGTGAAATGATGGGTCGGGGCCACAGTCATCACCTCTTCCCATCATAACCGTGCCACCCCCACCTGACTCCGAACCGAGAACTAAACAGACACGCCCAGGCCCGCTAGGTCCCCTGGCCAGCGATCCTGAGCCCCTGACCGTGTCAGCCTCGCCTCGCACTCCCTGCCGCAGCGTCAGTCATATCCTGAACATGGCCCGGGAGATCGACAACTTCTACCCCGAGCGCTTCACCTACCACAACGTGCGCCTCTGGGACGAAGAGTCCGCCCAGCTGCTGCCGCACTGGAAGGAGACACACCGCTTTGTGGAGGCCGCAAGGTCAGGTGTCCCCAACCTCACGGCCTGCCCCACGCCAGCTTCAAGAGCGCCCATGCCCTCCTCCTGGCTGCTTCCTTCCCCCTCTGCCTGGGCAGGGAGTCTGTCCGCCGCCTGCCCTCGCCCGTACTGCAGGGCCCCTCGCAGCGAGGGGACAGGAAGGGGGGCTAACCCTGTCCTGCCTCCACAGAGCGCAGGGCACCCGAGTGCTGGTCCACTGCAAGATGGGTGTCAGCCGCTCGGCGGCCACGGTGGTAGCTTATGCCATGAAGCAGTACGGCTGGAGCCTGGAGCGGGCTCTGCGCCACGTGCAGGAGCTCCGGCCCATCGCCCGCCCCAACCCAGGCTTCCTGCGCCAGCTGCAGACCTACCAGGGCATCCTGACTGCCAGGTACAGGGTGGAGGACAGGGGGACGGGGCGCTGGGGATGGCTGCTGGGTCGCTCCGAGCTGACTCAGGGCCATCTCCTCACAGCCGGCAGAGCCATGTCTGGGAGCAGAAAGTGGGTGGGGTCTCCCCAGAGGAGTCCCTGGCCCCGGAGGTCTCTACACCCTTCCCACTGTTCCCGCCAGAACCGGGGGGCAGTGGGGAGGCCATGGCCATGGGGTTGGAGGAAAGCCAGGCATCCCCAAGAGAAGAGCCTGGACCAAGGCCCCGCATCAACCTCCGCGGGGTCATGAGGTCCATCAGCCTCCTGGAGCCCCCCTCAGAGCTGGAAAGCGCCCCAGGGGCTGATGACCTGCCAGAGGTGAGGCTGGGCTAAGGAAGGAGCCCAGGCGGAGGCAGGGTTGGGACCAAGGGGAGGGGGCAGGCGGCGGGAGGATGGAGGAAGACCAGGATTGGTGCTCCACTTCCAGCCCTGAGCAAGGGGTGCCTGAGCATGGGGACCGTACCCCGGGCAGTTGTCTTTGGTCTCCTCAGAGCGTCAGAGGCCTGGTGAGGGCCGGGGAGTGCTGCTCCCATGGGAGCTGGAGAGCAGTCGTGGGACCAAGGCATCCAGGGGGCTCCTTGGGAGTGAGCCCCGGCTGGAGGCTGCAGGCGGCTCTCGGCCTGGCAAAAGGACTTGCTTCCTAAGGGGCAGGGCTGCCCAGCTGTGCAGTAAGCATCCTCCCCAGACCGGGAGCTAGACACTGACTGCTGACCCTCGATGAGGGTGGGTAAGATGACCTTGGCAGCCCTTCCCAAATCCGAGAGGCAGCGTATTAAAGGAGATGCAGAGGGGTTACAGCACTGGTGCGACCGAAGTCCTGGCTGAGCTGGAGGAAGGAGGGCTCATCTCGTAGAGGGAGGGAGCATCTGGGAGAGCCTCCTGGAGGACGTGGTACTGGGTGTGGGAGAATGGGGAAGGAGGAATGGTGGATGGATGGGTGTGTGTGGTCCTAAAGGCAGGCTGTCCTCACTCCACACCCAGCTCAGGGCCCTGGAACCTGGAATGTGTTTCACAATGACTATCTAAAGGCAGAGGGGGGCCCTGGCTGGGTAGCTCAGTTGGTTAGAGCATTGTCCCAACACACCAAGGTGATGGGTTCAATCCCTGGCCAGGACACATACAAGAATCAACTAATGCGCCCTAGCCGGTTTGGCTCAGTGGGTAGAGCGTCGGCCTGTGGACTGAAGGGTTTCGGGTTCAATTCCGGTGAAGGGCACATGCCAGGGTTGCAGGCTCTGTCCCCAGTGCGGGTGTGCAGAAGGCAGCCAATCAATGATTCTCTCTTATCATTGATTTTTCTATCTCTCTCTCCCTCTCCCTTCTTCTCTGAAATCAATAAAAAAAAATATTTTTTAAAAAACCAACTAATGAATGCATAAATAAGTGGAACAACAGATCAATGTCTATCTCTCTCTCAAATAAATCAAAAAAAGGCAGAGGGGGCAAGATGAGTTAGTGGGGGCCTCAATGACATGGCAGGTGCAGGGAAGCTAAGGAGGGCTTCTGGGGCCAGAGAGCTTAGACAGGTGAGGGCTGAGGAGCAAGGGCAGTAGGGCTGGGATGGGTCTTCCCTCCTAGGGAAATGTCTCGTGAGTAGCTCAGTTTTTTAGTATTCAGTCAACAAACAGTCTGCACCCACCCTTTTCCAGGCTCTGTGCCTTATGACCGTTTTTCCTTCTACTTTCCCCTTCCAGGTTTTCTCTTCAAGCGAATCCTCCGATGAAGACCCTCCACAGCCCTTTCTTCAGGTCTCAAAGGCCAAGGGAGGCAGGCGGGTCTGGAAGGGGCCTTGGCCTGCCCTGAAGTCCCGCCAGTCTGTGGTTGCTCTCAACAGCGCCGCCCTGGTGGCCAGCCGGACCCGGGCCTTCCAGGAGCAGGAGCAAAAGCAGGAGCAGGAGCAGAGGGAGGCTGGCTATTCCTCCACACCCAGGCTCAGGAAGGTGGTGAGGCAGGCCAGTGTGGATGGCAGTGGGGAGGAGGGCGAGGCCTGAGCCCTCACACATGCCTGTGCCCCCTTAGACACTAATAGAGGTGCCTGAATCCAGCTCCTGGGATGAGCACTCCTCACTCCCGTCAGCTCGTCTGCACTCCTCTTAGCTCCTCCCCAGGAGGCTCCAGGCCCCCTTCACTACAGCCTCAGCTTCTACAGCCTTAAATCCCAGACCCACGTCCACCTGTCCAAGGGCTCAAGACTTTCCCTGCAATTGGGGATATAGTAGAGAGAATGACGGTGCTTTGGGGGGCATTGTCAACCGCTGCCTGAAACACTTGCAGCCATGGAATAAAACGGTTCCCCAGTGCTCCCTCCTGCTCCCTCCCTCACCCACTCCTGTCTGCCTCATCTCTGCCCCCTTCTTTCCTGGGGCCTCTAGGCCAGAGAACCAGTGGCCTCCAAAGGTCTAGAGCAGCGGTTCTCAACTTGTGGGTCGCGACCCCTTTGGCGGTCGAACGACCCTTTCCCAGGGGTCGCCTAAGACCATCCTGCCTATCAGATATTTACATGACGATTCTTAACAGTAGCAACATTACAGTTATGAAGTAGCAACGAAAATACTTTTATGGTTGGGTCACATGAGGAACTGTATTTAAAGGGCCAGAAGGTTGAGAACCACGGGTCTAGAGTAACCTCAGTCCTCAGTCCCCAGTCCTGGGAAGCTCTGAGGCGCAGAGAGCTGGGCCCTGATGGGGCTGGCAGGTTGGCCTCCCTCGCACGGCCTACAGCCGGCTGCAGTCTTGCTGCCCCTTCCAACCCCTCCCCCCAACACCCACCTCCCTCCCATGGCAAGGCCCTGGGACACAGGGCACCAGGCCAAAGAGAGTCCACTTTTTGTCCTTCACAGCCTCTGGCCAGTTTTTCATAGTCTTGATAGTATCTGACTTTGTACTTAGAAATAAAAAAAAACCATTTTCATATTATTTTTGATTTTATGATGAAGCCATCTACTGTCAGTCCAGTTCTTCTGTGGTGACACAAGGAGTCTGGCCTCTTTTTACTCCTTCCCCGTCTCCTCACAATCCCGGGTGTCTCGAGATGTGCGTGTTTGGGGTGGGGTGGGAGGGAGAATGGGGATGGAGGGAGGCCAGCGTGGTCTCCCCATCTCCTGGGGCAGGGCCTAGGACTGGTAAATGTTCGCTGCCCACGCCCCCCTCAGGTGGGTGGGCAGGGGAACAAGTCTCCATCGGGCAGCAGGTCCTTGGCTCTGTTGGGACAGCTGAAAGGCGTTACTCATGAGGAAGTGGAGGCGGCCAACACCTGCCTGGACAGGACCAAGCCTGTTCCAAAAAGTAACGCTCCTTTTGGACCGGGTGCTAGTTCTTGAGCACACCCTGGGTCCTGAGAACCCCTTTCCTGCTACAGGCAAGAGTGTCTGACTTTCCAAGCCAGCCTGTGACTGCCTTCCCCTTCGGCCTCAGGGTTCCTGCTGCTTCGTTGTCGTGTTCAAGACGAGAAAGTGGCTCCATCGTTGTCACCGGCAGCCCCTCTTTCCAAGATCACATTCTCTGTCCTGTAACACACGACTTTGGTTGGGGGTGGGTGGGTGGGTGTGCAACTCCTTCCCTCAAAGCCAGCCTCAGGTAGAAGCTGCCACCAAGTGTTTTCATTGATTTGAGACCTGATGCCCAGTTTTGTTTTTGTTTTTTTTTTAATATATTTTTTATTGATTTCAGAGAGGAAGGGCAAGGGAGAGAGAGATCAAAACATCAATGATGAGAATCATTGATCAGCTGCCTCCTGCACGCCCCCTGCTGGCGATGGAGCCTGCAACCTGGGCATGTGACCTTGACTGGAATCAAACCCGGGGCCCTTCAGTCCGCAGGCCGATGATCTACCCGCTGAGCCCAACCAGCCAGGGCCTGATGCTCCGTTTTAAGAATGAGTCTCTCACCCATAACCTGTTGCACTGATCCTAGAGTACTGAGGGGCAGGAGACTTGGGTTCTAACCCTGGCTTTACCACTCACAAGTTACTGCACCTTACGTCTCTGTTTCTTTCTAGAAAACAAACGGATGAGACCAGGAAATCCCTAAGCACCCCCCTCCCACTTTGATATTTTAACAATACATGTCATGATGCACTGATAGAATTCAGCCCCTAAATTCAGTCTGTGGTTGTCATGCCAAAGGTCACAAGGTGGGGTCCAGAGAAGCCAGTTCTGAGTCCTGATCCACTTAGCTGGGCCACAAACACTAGGGACTGCACGCCCCCCTGTAGCCAACCCTGAATCTCACCCACGCTGCCCTTTCAGGAGCCCGGGGCTGGGGGCAGGGGGAAGTGTCGGTGCCAGGAAGGTCCAGTTGTGAACTCAGAGCTGTGGGCCCACCAGAGTCTGTGGAGGACTCTTGAGAAGTAAGAGTTCAGCACACAGGGGAACAAAAACCGGAAACTGCATAAAAAATGCAGACTAATGATTAAGAACTCTATACAGTATATACAAACTCACAAATTGTTATAGGGGCAAAAAATAGTTTTTAAAAAAAGACGTAAAATTAAAAGTATGTGTCCCTCGGATCCTATCCTTCAATTTTTCCCAGGAACCCACTGTGACCAGCTTCTTGAGACGCTCCAAAGACATTCTGTGTTTATGTCATCAAATATATTGGTGTATTCTTTTTAAAAATATGAATTATAGTATATTAACATACTCCTTATTCTCACTTTGAAAAATTTTTTTCATATCACGAAGAGTTGCACGCCAGTACGAAAAGCTCTGCCTTATTTTTATTTATTTTTTAAAGCATAAAAAGCATTTATCTGAGCCAAAGGAGCTGCTGCTCTGCCTTATTTAAAATCACCACACATTCTATTTTATGGAATCCATCACTTAAGTGAACTTAAATGATGAACATTTTTTTTTGAAATATATTTTATTGATTTTTTACAGAGAGGAAGGGAGACAGATAGAGAGTTAGAAACATCGATGAGAGAGAAACATAGATCAGCTGCCTCCTGCACATCTCCCACTGGGGATGTGCCCGCAACCCAGGCACATGCCCCCCACCGGAATCGAACCTGGGACCCTTGAGTCCGCAGGCCGACGCTCTATCCACTGAGCCAAACCGGTTTTGGCAAATGAACATTTAAGTTGTTGATAGGTTGTTGTTTTTTCTATTCCACGTAAGCAGTACCCTTACCCATACTTTCTGGTGCATACATGGCCTCTCAATCTATGGGGCATGTTTCCAAATTTTATTTCTAAAGTTGCTGAAGCAATGGCTGCGTGCAGGTTTAATTTTGAAAGGCATTGCCTAATTTCCTCCCAACAAGTTGCACCGACGTACAGCGGATGGACTGCTCAGCCTACACATCAGTGTCATCTCAGATGGACCTTGCAACACTCCCAGAGAAGGCAGGGCAGCTCTATAATCGCCAGTTTGACAAGTCGGGAGACGGGCGTCTCTGACGGAGCCCGAACCAGAGGCCAGGCTTCCAGCTCTCAGTCCCCGCACTGAGCTCCTAGCTAAGCCCTGGCGGCCGGCCGGGGTCGGGCCGGGTCGGAAGCGCGGGAGCTCGGGGAAGAAGGGGCGGTGGGGCAGGAGGGTCAGGGCGGCCTCTGCTCCCGGGGTCCCAGTCCAACTCCCACCTGACACAGGAGCCTCTCGGGAGCAGCCGCTGTCGCCCAGCCCAGGCTCGAACACTTGTGAGCTAACGTCCCTCGGACAGTCGCTTCCTCCTGGGCCAGCTCCCACCTTCAGAACGTTCTCCCTCCGTCGGGCTGGGCTCGGCTCAGCCCAGGCTAGGACAGGCCCGGGGCCAGGGCGGCCCCTCGTCAGGACAAGTTTTCCAAAGTCAAAACTGAACGCGCCCAAGAGAACGCGCCCCGTCTCTGCGCCCTGCATCCCAGACACCTCAGAGCCCCGGCTGCCAAGAGAAACTGCCTTTCAGGCCTCCGCGGCCTCTCCTACGCCCGCGGCGCCAGGGCCCGCAAACCCGGCGACTCTGAACCGCCCGCTACGCTCGGGCGCCATCTTGCGTTCGTTCCTCTCGGCCACCCGGGGACAGTCCGGAAACTACATTTCCCAGAGTGCCTAGCGCGTTGACGCAGGCGCCAAGAGCCTCCTCTGGTTTCCATGGGAACCTCGCCCCTCAAAGGCCCGGCAGTTCGACTGCGGAGCGCGAAGCTTTCGCTCCCCCTCAGGTGCCCCGGCGTTAGACCAGGTCTGCAGCCGGTTGAGGGGGAAATAGGGGAGGGCTGGCGGGGAGGAGGCCAGGCGGCCCTGCGTCCCGGACTGGCGCTCCCCAATTCTCCTCGGGGTCCTCCGTCCGCGGCCTGAGCCCCTCCGCGAAGGGGTCCGGCGAGGCGAAGCCGACTCCGTGCCAGCGTCTTGTCACCCCTGGCCGAGGGCCTGTGCGCCCCTGACAGGAATTCCCGGGGCGCCGGGTAGTTGGTGCCGCAGGTGAAAGCGCAGGTAACGCAGGGCCCGGCACCTGGCGCGCCCGGGTTGGATCCGGCTCGTTCTCTGCGGGACCCGGGACGCAGGCTCCCTTCTGGCCGTCAGGGCCGCTCCTGTGAGATGAGGCTCGGGCTGGAGCTCCGGCGCACGGTTCAGGGCCGTGCACAGCAGCCCCGGCGCTGGGTGACCCGGGGCCAAGACCCTTCACTCGGAGTCCAAGTTTCCTTCTCTCTAAAGCGAGGAGGTGGAAGCAGACTGACCCCTCAGGTCGCTTCTAGCAGATAAAGGGCCATCGCCCCCCATTGCACGCCGAGCTCAGGAAGAAGGAAGGGGGACGGGTGGTGTGAGCAGGTGTCTCAGCTCGGGGGCTGCTCAGAAGAACTCGGGTATTGTGACTTGGGCACAGTTATTATGTCTCCTGGGCCTCACTTCCCTCCTTTGCAAACCTGGGGTAACAATAGTACTTCCTCGGGTGTTTGGAAATTAAATGAGACATGTCATGTGTAAGTTTAGCCGGCGGACTGTACAGAGTGAGCGCCATCCCAAGACCCAGCCATCATTTCTGATACTTTTAAAAAGTTCCTTTAAAAATCGCCCCCAAAACGGTTCCTTAGCCACCGTGAGACCTTTTCCTAAAGTTTTGAGCCATTTCTTTTTACGCAGGGCAAATCTGTCCTTCTCGGCAGGATGGCTTTGAGGGCTGATTCAGATGGGGAAGCCCGAGTCTTCTCACCGAGATGGGAGGCTCCTGGCGGGGAGGCTCCTCCCTTCCGGGCCGTCTGGGTTTGAACATTACCAGCTGCACCTGGGCAGGTGCAGAGCCACGGCCCGAGTGCAGAAGGTCTGTTCCCCTCGTTAACAGTCACACAGGGTGTCAGCACTTCCATATCACGACGCAGAAACTGCTGGATACTGAACAATAATCCTATATAATAAAAGGCTAATATGCAAATTGACCAAACAGCAGAACAACCGGTTGCTATGATGTGCACTGACCACCAGGGGAAAGACGCTCAATGCAGGAGCTGCCCCCTGGTGGTCAGTGTGCTCCCACAGGGGGAACGCTGCTCAGTCAGAAGCTGGGCTCACAGCTGGTGAGCACAGCAGCGGTGGTGGGAGCCTCTCCCGCCTCCATGGTAGCGCTAAGGATGCCTCACTGACGGCTTAGGCCCGCTCCCCCAAGGGCTCCCCCAAGGGCTCTTGGACTGTGAGAGGGCACAGGCTGGGCTGAGGGACCACCCTGCCCCCGAGTGCATGAATTTTGTGCACTGGGCCTCTAGTTCTCATTTAACAGTATAACAATATTACGTAAGACTGGATATACACAGTTGCAAAGAAATGTGTAAGAAGCCTATGCTGTCTGCATGGAGTTCAAGCTTTGTGTTAATTGGTAAAATCCTAACAAAGAGTTTTAAATTAGCAATAAACATGTTTTTTAAAATCGGGGAACTCCCAATAGCTCCACAGACTCATCCAACAGGCATCCTTACGGGGAAGGAAGTGGGACTACTTTTTGAGCACTTCTTAGGTACCTGGTGCTGCGTGGGGTACTCTGAAGGATACAAAGATGCACAAGACCATCTTTGCACTAAGAAACGTAGCGTCTAGTGGAGAAGACCAACTATGCATGCAAACACGTCTCCTACAAGCACCTCTCTCATGATGTGTCCTGAGAGAGACACAGGTAACTGTGCTGTGAACATGCAAGGCAGGAAAGACCACTGCTCTCAGTGGCTATGTAATCGAGGAAGAAACAGCATTCGAGGCAGGCCTTGAAGGATGTGGAAAATGTGAATATGGGAAAGTAGGGGAAAAGTATTCTGGGCACCCTCCCTGTAGCCCGAGACCCGGAGGAGAAATGTCCGTAGCCCTAATTACATGGTGAGCTTCTAGAAGGCAGCGACTGGGTTTGGGTCAGTATTTTATTCCCAGCTTGGTACATGGCTGGCACACAGTAAATATCAGTGAAGAATCGGGGGTTACGAGTTTCCTGCCAAGAGGAACCCAGATGTGGTCTCTGTTACCCAGAGGCCCTTCTGTTAGGCTCACATGCCCTCTTACAGTCGCTCTTCTAAGGGAAGAATGTGAACAGGCAGATGACCAGGGGGTAAGGGCCATGTTGTTGGCATATTTAGTTCAGTACCAGCCAACTGTGCTAAGCAGAGTGAACAGGGTCTTGTGAACGGGTAGGAGGGCTTGTGAGCCTCTTTCCCTGGAAAGGAGCTGCACACCACAAGGGGAGGAAGCGAAGCAGTCTTAGGGACGACGGATGGATATTCCTTTGGCTCTGACGGCATTTGTGTCTTTTCTTGGCTCTTCTTTTTCTGTGGCTCACTCCTCCCCAGAGACATTTTTCCCCCCATCCGTGACCTACCTGGAGTGTGAAACTATGTCCACTATGCCAACAGATTGCTGAGACCTGCAGCTACCGCAAAGGAATGAAGTTGGCTTTAGCAGCACCATCTTCAGGCTGACTTCTGGGTTCGGCCCTTCTTCTAGTCCTACCTAGGGTGAACCTAGGAGCTAGTCAGGAGCTAGTACTGAAACAGACCACCATTCAGAGACACTGTCCAATGACCTCAGGGAGGGGAGAACTACCTTGGGACCTGGGGTGGGGATGTCGCTGGAGGAGGGCAAATCAGAGAAGATGGAAAGTAGACTTGTTGTTGTTGTTATTATTATTATTATTATTATTATTGACTTCAGAGAGGAAGGAAGAGGGAGAGAGAGATAGAAACATCAATGATGAGATCTGCTGCCTCCTGCACGGCCCCCCCCCCCGCCCCCATTGGGGATTGAACTCACAACCCGGGCATGTGCCCTTGACCAGAACTGAACCTTGGACCCTTCAGTCCACAGCCAATGCTGTATCCACTGAACCAAACTGGTCAGGGTGAGAATGTCTTGAGGACAGGAAAAACCTTCCTTAGATTTCTCCTTTCCTATTTAGGCTCACAGAGGATGCAGTATTTTCAGAACGAGGAATGTAGGAAGAGGTTAAATGGGTACAACCAAGGAAGGGATGGGGCACAACTGACTGCCAATTTTGTTCCTAGATGTGGAAGGTGCAGGACTTCTAGGAGCCACAAAAGCTCCTTTTCCTGGCGATGCAACCCCAGGTGAGCTGTTACACCACCTTCCTGACAGTCTGTGCTCTCCCTCCTGGAGCCCTGCTCTTTTTCTCCAGTTTGCTCCCACTCCACTGGCTGCAAGTAAGTGCCTGCCAGGTATGTCAAGATTCCTGGGTTGCCAAGTGCCGTGTGAAGCCTTAACTCTGGATCTGCCCCTTGAGAGGAGGTTACAGCGGCTCGGGGCCTGCCATGGAGGCCAGCGTCAGCCTACTTCAGGGGCATAATGATCCTTTCCAGTTTACAACAGCTAGAAAGTCTTGTATTACAACTTTTACTTTTCCATCTGAGGAATCTGGGTTCGTAGGTTATAAGTCAAAGAGCCAAATGGTGGCGTTGAAACCAGTGATGTTGCCATTGCCTCAGCTGTCACTGAAGGGGTGCATCTGCTTAGCGGAGCGGCCACAGTCCTTGGCTTGCAGGTAGACCAAGACTGTCCTTCCTTCCCTTTTCAGCCAGCATTTCCTGCCCATTTTCCTCAGTTCTCCAGCCCAGCCCAGCTTCTCTCTGACATAAGACATATTTGACCAGTCTCTCACCCTCAAGCTCTTGCTGGACACTGACATGTTCCCATGGCAGCAGGTCCCATCAGAGAGCTGGTGCTCCTCCCCTTACTCTGCCAGGGTTGTCCGCTCCCAGGTGGCCACCCTGGGTAGCTGGGACACTTTAGGGGATTCTGTATCTGGGCTAGAGGACCAAGAATACAAAAGCTATTCTCCCACTGAATAGGGAGGCAAGTTGACAAAATTTGCCCAGTGGGATTCCCTGGCCTGGATAGGGAATGCCACACCCCCACTCCATTGACACCCCTGGCAGCAGCTCAGTGAGCCTCAGAGGTAAAGGTGGGGAGGTGGGTGTGGCAGAGACGGGCATGCAGAACAAGCCCAAACTAAAGCAAGGCCCCACATGCTGGCCTAACTCAAGCTAGAGGCTAAGTGAAGGAGGATGCCCTGAAGGTTGGGGTGAGGAGACAGAGCTGATTATAAGTCACATGCATGATCTTCATGTGACCCGTGATCTTCATGTGACCCGAGAAGGCTTGGAGCTGGGTAGGTGTGCCCAGGGCTGCAGCTGCCAGTCTCCTCGGGTAGCACACACCGGTCTGGTGGACTGACTCCCATCTGATGCCGGCCTCAGGAGACCTTCTCCACAGCTTTCACTCTCACTGTTGGCCCAGCCAGAGGCCTCCTCCAGCCCTGTCCACAGTCTGATTATCTCAGTGTCCCAAATGGTCCTGTGCTGGGCTGAACTCTGCCTCATCAGACTGTCCGCACTCCTGCCAACCTCAAGCTCTTACTTTCTACACAGAAATGAGAAACTGGAAGAGGGAGGCTAAGTGCCATGAGGATAGAATAAATGGTTTGAGGCAGCAGATGGAACTATTCTGGGTCAGTGGGATGCCTGAGCTGATAAGCAGAGATCCCCACCCCAGTACTGCTGGCTATCCCATGTGGTGGGTGAGGCTGGGGAGAACAAGGCCAGATGCTCTGCCTGCTGCCAGATCTGTTGCAGGCAGTCCCTGCTGCCCCACCTACCATCCTGCTGAAGCCTCCCCCTCCCCCTCCCCGTCAGCCCTGCTCTTTTATTTGTTCCCCCTCTCCCTCCACCCCTGGCCTACCTGCAGCTGAGCTCCTTAGGAGTGCCCGTCTTGTCTTGGCCTGCATGCCGCAGGACTGGTGTTCCTGGGTAGATACCTCTGATTCCTCTCAGATAAGAGAGGAGGCTATGGCAGGTAGAACTACATGTGGGCTAAGTGGTAAGGAACCATGTTGAAGAGACAGTACCAAAGGACTGGAGGTACCTGTAAGAGTCTGCTAATCCCTGGGATGGATTGTGGGGCCAAGGTGAGGCTGGTCTGATGGAGAAGCTGTCCTCAGAAAGAGAATTCTGTTTAAAATTGGACCCTGGATCCATTTGACAGGAAGGCTGGGATAAAACTAAACCCATTTCTTTTGCTTACAGTTCCTCGTTCTGAGTCTTGAGCTGCAAACTATCCTCTCCTGCTGACTTTCCCATTTCCTCTATTCTTCTACACCCAGGTGTAAACCTCAGGGTGATAACTCTCATTTAATCATTTATCAAATTCGGATGATCTTTCACAAAACAGTTGCCTTGCCCTAGCCGGTTCGGCTCAGTGGATTGAACATCGGCCTGTGGACTGAAGGGAAAGGGCCCAGGTTCTATTCTAGTCAAGGGCACATACTTTGGTTGCAGGCTCTGGCCCCAGTGCGTGCAGAAGGCAACCATTCAATGTGTCTCTCTCACATCAATGTTTCTCTCTCCCTGTCTCTCCTTCTCCCTTCCACTCTCTCTAAAAATCAGTGGAAAAATAAACTCAGCGGAAGATCAACAACAACAACAAAAACACACAACAAAAAACACACAGTTGCCTTTTATTCCCACTTCTCCTAGCCCAAGTCCCTGCTCCCATGCCTAGGCCTCTGTAATAGCCTCCTAGTTGCTTACATCCTTCAGACTATCCAGAACGTCATGAGTAGATTAACCTTTTGGAGTATTGTATCATTTTACATGTTACGCTCATGTTTATTGCCTTTAGTGCTCCCATTGCCTGTCAAGAGCAGTATAAACTCTGTTCTTTAGCTCAGGGCCTTTCCCAATCTGGCACCAGCTAACCTTTCTGGCTTTATCTCCCAGAATGTCCTAGTACACACCTTTCACTAAAATCAAAGTAAACTCCTGACTATTCCTTGAAAACACTGTTCCACCTCTTCACCTTTGTTCATGCTGTTCTCTCTATCTAGAGGTTCCCCTCTTGCATTTATTCATTAAAATAAAGTGTTGGAAATTTTAAAAATTATTTTGAAAAATTTCAGAGCTACAGAAAGTTGAAAGAATAGTACAATGAACACATACATAACCTACATCTATATTCACCGGTTGTTAGCCTTTTGCCACATTTCTCTCTTTTTTATTTTCTGGACCTGTTGAAAATAAGATGTATGCCCTGGCTGGTGTGGCTCCGTGGTTAGAGTGTTAGCCCGCACACCAAAGGGTTGCAGGTTCGATCCCCAGCCCTAGCCTGGGTGTGTGCAGGAGGTAACCAATCGATGTGTCTCTCTCACATCGATGTTTCTCTCCTTCTCTCTTTCCCTCCCTTCCTCCCTCCCTCCACTTTCTCTGAAAAAAAGCAAGGGGAAAAAAATATCCTCTGGTGAGGATTAACAAGTAAAGAAAATAAGATGTAGCCCTGGTTGGTGTGGCTCAGTTGGTTGGGTATCATCCCATGTACAAAAGGTTGCAGGTTCAATTCCCAGTCAGGGCACTTGCCCAGGTTTCAGGCTTGATCCCCGGTAGAGGGTGTGCAGGAGGCAGCCTATGAATGTTATGTTTCTCTCTCTCTAAAAATTAATAAAAATATTTTAAAAAGACACTTTGCCCCTAAATATTGTGGCCCATATTTCCTAATAATAAGAATATTAACACCAGGCCAGTGTAGCTCAGTGGTTGAGTGTCAACCTATGAATAAGGAGGTCATGGTTCAATTCCCAGTCAGGGTACATGCCCAGGTTGTGGGTTTGATCCCCAGTAGAGGCCATATAGGAGGCAGCCTATAAAATCAATTATTTTTCTCTCATCATTTTTTTAAATGATTGCACCATATTTTATTTTATTTTTTAAAGTCTTTATTGTTGAAAGTATTACATATGTCCCCTTTTTTCCCCATTGACCTCTTCCCCCTTTCTTTCATCATGATGTTTCTATCTCTCCCTCTCCTTTCCTCTCTGAAATCAATAAAAGTATATATTTTTTTAAAAAAAGAACATTAACTTACATAACCACAATATCCTTTCTTAAAATTTGTGGTAAAATACACATAACATAAAATTTACTATTTTAGCCATTTTAAGTGTATAATTGTGGCATTAAGTACATTAACAGTGTTGTGCAACTCCAGAACTTTTTCATCATCATAAATAGAAATTCTGTATCAATTAAATGTCCCATCCCCCCTGATGATTTCTATTCTACTTTTGGTCTGTATGAATTTGTCTATTCTAGGGACTTAATTTAAGTGGAATCATGCGATCTGGCTTATTTCACTTAGCACAATGTCTTCAGGGTTCATCTGTGTTCATACATGTAGCATGTATCAGAATTGCATTCCTTTTTAAGGCTGAATAATATTCTATTGCAGATGTATGTGACATTTTGTTTAGCCATTCATCTGTTGATAGACACTTGTTTCCATCTTTTTGCTATTGTGCATAATGCTTCTGTGAACATGGGTATAGAACAGTGATGGCGAACCTTTTGAGCTAGGCATGTCAGCATTTTGAAAAACCCTAACTTAACTATGCTGCCATGTCACATATAGAAATTTTTTGATATTTGCAACCATAGTAAAACAAAGACTTATATTTTTGATATTTATTTTATATATTTAAATGCCATTTAACAAAGAAAAATCAACCCAAAAAATGAGTTCGTGTGTCACCTCTGACACGCGTGTCATAGGTTCGCCATCATTGGTATAGAAGCATCTTTTTGAGTGCCTGCTTTCAGTTCTTTTGGGTATGTACCTAAAAGTGGAACTGCTAGATCATATGGTAAGTCTATGTTTAACTTTGTGAGGAATTGCCAAACTATTTTCCATAGCGACCAAGAAATTTCACAGTGATGCAATATTATTATCTAGACTACAGACCATAATTACATTTCTCCAAATATCCCTAAAATTTCCATTACAGCTTCTTTAAAAATTTTGATTCAGGACCCAATCAGGGATCACAGGCTGAATTTGGTTGTCATGTCTCTTAGTTCTTTAGTCTAGAATAGTCCTGCCTTTTTTGAAGAATCCAAGCTAATTGTATTGTAAAATATATCTCCACTTATATTTGATTGTTTTGACTTATTTAAATATTACCTCACAATTAGATTTAGGTTAAACCTTTTGTAAAAATACTACATGTGACATGTTCTTTCTGTTGTATTACTTTAGTCATTTACTATTGCTTTATCCCATTATTGTTGATGCCAAATTTGCATTCTTGGTTAAGATGGTATATGCTAGATCTCTCCATTTCAAGGAATCCTTTCCCCTTTGTAGTCATAATAATCTGTTGGATGATAAATTGAGACCGTGTGAATATCCTATCTTCAACAATCTATCAATTGTTAGTTTCAGCATCAAGTAATGATCTTTGCCTAAATTATTTATCTCATTGTGTTTTTAAAATTATAGCATTCTTTCTACATTTAGTACGCATTCAATATAATACAGTATTATTCTTTAGTAAAGAAGAATATTCCCTTGATCTCTTTTTAGTATCACTATAGATTAAGGTACTCTTTTTAATTTAGTGTATTATAAGCTATTACCATAAATACTCACATTTTTTATATATGGCCAGTGAGAGCTCCTTCAAGTTGGCCCCAAGTCCTTCTGTCATGTTTTGAGCACTTTGTTGCACAATATGATGTTCTAGATGCACATAGAATTTTCCCTGTCCTAAATATGGAATCAGCCATTTGTCCAAAGATCTCTAGTTTCTTTCTGTGGGGAAAGATATTTAGAAACTGAGATCTAGATTCTAGGTATACTTATTGCTACTAAGGTTTTATTGCTTTTAGGCTTTGTCAATGGACAGAGAATAAATTTTATTTTTAATCATTGAATTCTATGACTGCTTTTGACCATGTCATAGCCTTCCCATTATAAACAACTATAAAACTTAGAAATATAAATAGGGCAACTATTATTAGGCTCTGAACATTAAACAGGATGTGAGTACTGAGAGAAGGAAAACACTTGAAGTGAGCCCCACATTAACCATGGCCCCTGAACCTTTGCCTGAGGACAGTTTGCTGACCACAGCACAGAGGTGGAGCCCATGAAGAGCACAACAGTTCTGCTGAGCTGATAAGACAGAGCTTACAGTTGAGGGTTGCTAAAGCAGCTAGAAATTTCAGGGCAGGGTATCAGAGAGGTGGCAGCTGAGTAGAGGGCAGAATACCCATAAGCCCATAAGTAGGTTCTCTATGGGTCCTTAGCTAAAGACGGCTGAATATGTATAGGGTGAGACTCTGTGAGACCTGGCAGAAAGTTGCTGCTATGGATTTGAAAGTGGAATGGATATACTAGTGCTGGGAGAATTTGAGTTCTGGCCTAGCCAGAATGGAAACACTTCTTGGTACTCTGGGTATTGGGCTGAGACCAGAAAGGCCATGACCTAGAGCTGGGGTTGGCAAACTATAGCCTGCCCAAATCTTGCCCACAGTGCGCAAGATATGGTAATGCCTACCTACTTGTTTACATATTGTCAATGGCTGATTTCACACTGCGGTAGCAGAGCTGAGTAGTTGTGGGGGGGAAAAAGTAGTAGTTTGTGTTTTTTTTTAATGAGGAGTTGGGCTTTCTAGAGAGAGCAAGTTCTGGACCTTCCTACTGCCAGGACCCCACCCCCCCACCCTTAAGGGCAGGTAGAAGATACTTCTCTCCCAGTGGAATGTAGTGAAAAGAATACAGCATTGTGAGTCCAGGGACATCCACAAAGCCATTGCAATGCATCCATAATAACCCTATTACCCTAGTGAAATTGCTTCCTTTTTTAAAATATATATTTTTATTCAAAGAGAAGAAGGGAGAGGGAGAGATAGGAAACATCAATGATGAGGAAGAATCATTGATCAGCTGCCTCCTGCACACCCCCTACTGGGGATCGAGCCCGCAACTCAGGCAAGTGCTCTGACCGGGAATTGAACCTGTGACCTCCTGGTTCATAGGTCAATGCTGAACCACTGAGCCATGCTGGCTGGACGAATTCTTTCCTTTTAAAAAATCTTGTATTTATTGATGAGAGAGAGAGAGAGGAAGAGAGAGAGAGAGAGAGAGAGAGAGAGAGAGAGAGAGAGAGAGAGATCATTTTGTTGTTCCACTTATTTATGCATTCATTGGTTGATTCTTGTATGTGCCCTGACCAGAGATTCAGCCTGCATCCTTGGTGTATCAGGACAATGCTCTAACCAACTGAGGTACCCAACCAGGTCCTATATTATTTTTAATATTTTAAATGTATTAAATGGACATGGTAAGACTTTTTTCCTCACTGATTAAGTAGGTAATATAGTTACATACTTCAAAATTCATTCTTTTTGTAAATCCTTTCCCCCCCCAATAAATTATATATTTTAGAGATCATTCTACCTATACCAATACTTAAAGAGTTTTCTTGAACTTTTTCACAGTACAGTTTCCATTGTTTGCTATAGCTTATTTTACTGGTTCCTCTTAGATAGACATTTAGGCTATTTATAGCAAACAGTGCTATAATAAATAACCTTATATACGTTATTGTACACACACACACAAGTGTATCTGTAGGATAAATTTCTAGATATGGACTGAAAGGGATACCTGCATTTGTAATTTTGGTAAATATTGCTAAATTGACATTCTTGCAGTTGTACCAGTTTACACCCCATCATTGTGGGACTATAATAGTAGGAGCATGGGCAGCCATGGTTCAGAAAGCATGTCAAGAAGTGGGCTGGATGGCCCTCTGCATGCTGGATATGATGATTGTGTCTACTCTGCATCTGAGAGGACCTCAGATGAGCACTCAGCAGACTGGCCTGGTGGGACCACAGGTTTCAGAACAGGAAATGAAAAGGAGCCTGCTTCTGAAGTTGACAGCTTTGATGCCTTCCTTGCTGAGAAGGTACTAGGGAAAAATGGCTCCAGCTACGAAGTCCAAATAAGTCCCAGGAGAACTGACTTAGAGGCCATATTTCACTAGAGTTTAGGACTTGCCTTCACTATTGGTACATAAATGATTCTCACAGGCTGGACAAGATCAACAGACCAAATAGGAGGTATGAGTGAAGTTTGAGTGCTTGTTATATAGCTGACCCTGTGCTAGGTATACACAGACAAGGATAAAATACTCTCTAGCAGTGGAGACAATGAAATGTATTGCTGTAGCGATGTAATGTGTGATAATAAAATATAACCAGGTTACCACAGGGAGCAGAAGAGGAATCCTGAACTCTTCTTAAGGAAGGCAGCACAGAGAAAAAGCATGACATCAAGGATAGGACTTGCAGGACCTACTAGTACTTGTCCTCGGGTAAAGGGCCATCGTAAAGGGCCATCTTCAGGAAGTCTGAGTTCCCACAGTGCCAAGTTCACAACTGTCATGTGACAGCATTTGAAATTCACCTGCACATCTTTTCTCCCCCCGCCTCTCTCTCTCTCTCTCTCTCTCTCTCTCTCTCTCTCTCTCTCTCACACACACACACACACACACACACACACACACTCTCTAGTTAGCTCTTGGAGCTTGGTGGCTGGGGTTCTAATAATTTATATTTGCCACAATTGGCACAAAGTTGTTTTCTAGTTTAGGACTAAAGTAGATGAACTGGAGACCTACCTGCAGAGAAGATTAGCAAGCATGTTAAGGATTCCATAAGTCCTAGAGGTAGTGTTAACTCAAATTCGCCTCCAACTGGCACTGCTGTGACTTTGATTTACTTCTAGAATAATTCAGAAATGTGTTTCTTTCCTTTGTTTACTTGAGTTTCTTGGTAAATTAGTTCCTTAAGCCTTCACACTACTAGCGTTTTTATCTAAGTTTGAGTGTGGATAAATATTGCCACACCCGAGTTAATTAAGAATAAATCAGTATAGCCTTCATTGATGGCTGTGGCACTGGTAGTTACTATGTCTGCTTGGAATGCAGAGAGAACTACAAAATGCGGACAGAATTAGGGCAAGCCATCCTGTAGTGTTTCCATCTCTTCCTAATATCTTCTTTGACATCTCAGCAGCATCACACCACTCACTATCACTTGTGAAGTTCTTGGGAACCTCCCAGACACTGTTCTACCTTGACTCTCCTGCCACTCCGATGCTCTCCTCTCTCAATTGCTGGCCTTCCACCTTCTAGAGAGAATTTTCCCAAGGCCATCTTTGGTCCTGTCTTTGCACCCTCTCCCTGTCTCTCTTTATTCTCTTAGAGAACTCATTCATGCTCATGGGCTCAAGTGTCAGTTCTATGCATGTGATTCCCTTCTATCCTCTGAATACCACATTCTCTCCAGACCTCACTGCTAGACTTGACCTCTATGTTTTCATTGCCCACTAGATGTTTCCATTTGGGTGTCCTGTCATCATCTCAAACTAAACATGCATGAAATTGAGCCTCCCAGTTTCCATTTCTCTGCCTGTGGCATCAGTATTCTCTCACCCACCCAAGCTCAAACCTGAGTCATGTTTGATGCCTCCTCCCCATTCTTCCTTTCCCAAACACAAGTTTTGCCAACTTTACTTGCAACATCTCTTTAGCTGTTTGTTCTTTCCATTCTGTCCACTAATTCAGGGCCTCAGTGCCCATGCCTTGTGGTCTTCCTGCCTGTAGTTTCTTCCTCCTTCCCTTTAGTCTTTCTTTCATATCTGGCCAGACAGATTCTCCAGAATGATTGTTTGTATCTTCTCTCTCTCCTGCTCAAAAACCTTCAAGAGCTCTCATCACCATAGATAAGTCCAACTCCTCAAGCTCAAGCCCCTGTATTTGGCCCCAACCCACCTCACTGGCATTATTCCACATGATATGAGTGGAGTCTCTGAAGCTGGACTCTGGGATCACATCTTATTCTTGACACTGACATGCAGAATGACCCTGGGTAAGTACTTAACCTCTCTGTGTGCCTGAATTTTTTCTTTAAAATCACTTTATAAAAATTTTACAATCATTTCTAGGGTTATAGTGAGGATTAAAGGCATTTAGAACAATGCTGGATGCATAATAAGCACTGAAGTGCTAACTTTTATTGCGCTGATCTGAACAGAGCATGCGCTGCGGTCTGCACACCTCTCCCCGGGTGCACACGTCCACCTCTTGTAGTTGCTTTTGCTCAGTCCAGGCTCTCCATCTGCTGGCTGACTCTCACTCACCCTGCAAGGGCCCTTATCTCCCATTTCCTTCCGGTAAACGCTTGTTTGTTTGGTGCTTTCTGCCTGCCGTGCTGCTAAGCCTGGGCTGGGTAGTGGTTGTGGCATGTCAGGGTGTATGAAGCCAGCCGTAGGCCACACATGGAGCATCTTTCTGGAGAGTTCATTTTATTTGATAGATAAGTTTATTCATCTTTATGTCCAGACATATCATGGAGTAGAATGCAAAATTGACCAAAGGTTTTTAAGATCAAACACACAACTACTAAGAATATTCAGAGTGGAGGGGTCTTGGGCCGCCCCCCAGCCCTAGTGGGGAGCCTGTATTCATTCAGCAGTGAAAAGGTCTGAGAAGCAGGTCTGAGTAGAAGAGGCTAGTGTGGATGAGGTAAGGCAGGGGTAATTCCAATGCAGCAGAGGTGGCAGTCCTTGTGCTAGGACCCTTGCAGTGAGGGTCACTTTAACAGGTGGTGGCCTTGCCTTCCTGAGAATTCGTATCTATTCCACTCCTACTTGCCCCGTGGTAGCACTTGTACCAGTATATCACGTTGATTTTTCAACTTTCTACATGGATAGGTCTGATCTCTTTAACACCATCCTAAGTACCTGGAGCACAAGTGCAGGTAGAGTGCAGGTGCAGAGTAAATGAGAGGGAAGACAGAACTGGTGTGAATTGGACCCTGGGCTTTACTGATTGAGCAAGTCACTTCTCTTGTCAGCCTCAGTTTCCTTACCTGTAAAACATGAATAATACCCTAATGAAGTTGTTCTAATCAGTCAACTAGATTAAGTATGTGCAGCATTCAGCACAATAGAAGACATGATGGCACTTAGTAAATATAAGATCCCTCCCAGCGTGCTAGGCTCTCAGCAAACATCTGATTCTCGAATGTTCCCACTCCTAACTGTACCCGCCTCCTGTGTGTAGTCTCACAGCCTCTGCCTCCTTTCCTGCCACAGTGTGTTCCTATCTAAGGCCATCCTCTTCCTGGCCCTTCTCACCTTCACAAAACCCTCACTCATAAACTGCCCAGTCAGTGTCCCTCCCTACTGGATCATGTAACTATGCTGTAATATCACTCTATCTAAAACAAAAGACAAAACAAAACAATAAATAAAAATCCCCTCTTGGTGCCACATCCCCTTCTAGTTACTACTCTATTTCCCTGCTCTCCTTATAGTCAAAAAGTCATGAAAGAGTTGGCATACTCCCTGTTTGCATTTCTGACATCCCCTCTGAGCCCGCCCCAGGCACACTCCTATCCTCATTCCTTCATGGAAACTGCTTATCTCCCGTGACCTCTGCATTGCAAGTCCAGCATGCTGCTCCCAGGCTTCTTTTACCATATGAGACCTTGACGCATTCTGCCCAGGCCTCCTAGACCCTACCCCCTCCTTATTTTCTCCAGTCTTGCCACTCCTCAGCTTCCTTTGCTGCAAACCCTCTCCATGATCAGTGCTCAATAAAATGGGGCTAAAAAGACCATTTGGTCGTTCTCTAGGCCTGTTTCCAAGGAGTCCCTAGTGCTATTTCTATCTGCCCCAGGATGGAGGGCTGATACAGCAAATGAAGGTGACACCTATGTGAGGAGTACTGATGACATCCTCCATGTCATACTGTCCCAGGGTTCCTTAAACATTGTTGCTCCAGCCAGTTCTCTTCTATCCCCAACACTGTCCAGTTCCCTACCAAAGCCCCTCACATGATGGCCATCTCTGAGGAGCTCCTGCGGGTTGAACCCCTCCCCCAAACCCTGCTTGGAACGCCCCAGGTATAAGTCTGTCTGGACTTTATGAACCATGGTTCGGCCCCATGGATGCTCCTCTGACAAAGGACCCATTTTCTGGAGGTGGAGAACACTGCACAGGCTAGGTGGCTGGTCTTACAGGTTTTCTCTGGTTGGTCAATGCAGGTGACTAAAGAGTACTTTCCCTGTGCACCACCAGGGGGCACCGGAGGCCGCTAAGCTCTTGGGAGGACTTGTCCGTTAGTTTTCTGAGGTATCTTTCCTCTCTCTCAGGTCTGTTAGGCAGTGGAAGGAGGTACATGCACCTTGTAAAAAAAGCCTGGTGCTGGCTCTCTCCCACCCATCAACTTGCTGGGTGATGCCAACGCAATTAGAGCCACATTAAGGGACAGGAGGTTAGGGTGCCAGGCTGTGTTATTTATTGATAAGCATTAGTGAACCCCTTGCCCGTAAGCTTAGCCAGTTCTATCGTCAGATTCCTAGCCCTAGGCAGGAAGTGCATCTGCTAAGTCTGTTCTGCCAAGACTGTGCCTAAATTGCTACAGCATCCCCAGGATCACAGTGTTTAGGTCAAGGAGGTATGTGGCAGGTATCAGAATGGTCATGTCCAGGTCCTTGTCCTCAGAGACCACCACCAATGCAGGAAGTGCTCCTTGGCTCTCAGAGGGGCTCTGCTGGTTAGATGGAGGGATGAGCACGGAGACTTCCAGATTCAGTCTCTCGTTCCCTGCAAGACTCCTTCCTGCAACGTCCTCCACAGCAGGGCTGAGCTGAGAGGCAGTAACTGGCTCTTGCTTGTGTCCTGAGGTTCTTGGGTAGCGAGCAGGAGACCTTAGGTGGGACCTCAAAGGGGATAGAGATGCCAGAGACTGTGCAAGGGGATTGGGGGAAGAGAAACCAGAGAGTCATTAAGTCCCTTGATATGATTGCACCAGCACCAGTTCTTGGCTATGGCCTGTAGTCCTTCGCCATCCCCTTGGTACTAAATAGATAGTACCTTGGGCCCTGGGTATACCCTTCCCCCACCATTACCTCAGAGGTAAGAATTATTAAAGTGCCCTAGCTGGTTTGGCTCAGTGGATAGAGCGTCACCCTGGGTTCGGTTCCGATCAAGACCACATGCCCAGGTTGCGGGCTTGATCCCTAGTAGGGGGCGTGCAGGAGGCCACCAATCAATGATTCTCTCTCATCATTTATGTTTCTATCTCTCTCCCTCTCCCTTCCTCTCTGAAATCAATATATATATATATATAGATAGAGCGTCATTTAAATTATATATATATAATTTAAAAGAATCATTAAAGCAACCTCTGCCCTCCTGAGCCAGGCACCTTGTAGAACTTTCTTGCTTGCTCAGCAAGGACTCCCAAGCCAGCATCCATTTCTCCCTCAGGTCAGGGCAGCCCCCACCCAGGATCAGCAGGCTGGTGGTGCCTGGAGAAGACTCTGGCTCCCCCTGAAAGCCCTCCCTGGCCTGTCTCTGACCTGAACTGGAAGCGGGGATCTCCAGGGTGGGTTTGTAGCACTTGATACACTTCTGGGGGAGGCTCCAAGCCCATCTGCTCTGCCCGATGCCAGCGCTGCAGCCTTGTGATCCCTGCCAGGGTGGGAAGAAGACAGGGGCCTCATGGTGGGCAGGGAAAAGTCCAGGCTAGAGAATGTGTGTGGAGGGGTGTGGAGGGACCTCTATACTCCCCAGTCTCAGGAGACAGTGCCCAAAAGGACAGGCAGGGGCTTGGATTGCTTCAGAGAGAGGTGGGTGATAGGACTGGTGCCAACATGTGCTTCTGGGGCTTGCGGGGTCCTCACCTGTGCAGGGCCCATACTGCCAAGCCAGGTCAAACTGCCTCAGCAGCTCCAGCTCCACTTCATCCACGCTCAGGGGCTGGATCTCTTCCTCTGCAACGACAAGCTGTTCCTCAGGCCTGCCCAGGACTGTACCCTGCAGGGCTGGCTCCCCGCCCCTCCCCTCACAGCTGTCCCTCTGCTTCTCAGCCCTCACCACCCCCTGCCTCTGTCTTCTGCTGCCAGGCCTGGTGTAGGAAGTAGAGGACATACTTCACTTCCCCTTGCATTGCCCACATCCGCCCACGTCCCATGTCCCTCCGTGTCCACTCCTCCGCCCTCCCCACACCCCAAAGACCTAGCTCTGTTGCCAGCTCCCCCTTGCTGAGTCCAGCGGGGCCCTCCCTTCTCTTCACTACTGGGTAGGAGTCAGTGATGAGCCGCTTCCGGCCCATGGCGGCCACCCAGGCAGGCGGAGAAGAAGGCGATTGCAGGGAAGGAGAGAGACAGGCCAGCGGGCACGAGAAAGACAGCTGCTGAGATGACAGAGGGCTGGGCCAGAGAGCGAGCCTGAGACCAGCAACCGGCAGACAGAAGGACCCGACAAGCAGAGAGGAAGTCCGCGGGTTCCAGGGAATGACGTCTCTCCCCTAGCCCTCCAGCACGCAAACATCAAAGACCTAAGCCAATGGCAGGCCGCCTCGGAGAGGCGTGGCCCGACTCCAGCCAATGGCAGACGGCGCAGGCAGAGGGCGGGGCAGCTGCAGCAGCTGTGTTCTAGGGGAGAAGGGGTGAGGCTGGGGTGGGGGACCTGTCAAAATGCCCCAGACTGCACCACCTCCTCCTGCGCCCCCCCATTGGCCCGCAGTGGGTCTCGGGGGACTTACAGAGCGTTATCCTCAGACTCTCACTTCCCGTTTTCCCTTCCTAGGCAAATGTTCTTTTCAGCCTCACTAATCCCCGTGGCAGGTTTGTAACTCCCCAGGGCCCAGCTGGAGCCTTCCACTCCCTCCCCCCCTCTTTGGCCCACAGCATGTTGTGGGGGCAGGTCTGGAGGTCCGAAGAGAGTTTGGGCTAATCCAGCCCTCTTCCCTGCTCCCACCCCACCCCCACTGGCCCCAGGAGAGCTGGCTGGAGAAGCCCATGGATCTGGAAAGCTCCTTTCTCACAGTCTGCGCCCAAAGATACTGCCCACCCTTGGTCCAAGCAAGCGTTTGCCTTGTCGGCTCTCCTGGGGTCCCACGGCCTGTTCCTGCGGCCCTGCTAGTCAGGAAGATTCCACACTGAGCAGGAGGCCAGTGTGTTTGGATCCCCAGTTCTTCACAGCACAGTCTGCATGCCTGTATCACACTAATGTGAATGTGTGAGCAGAAAATACCAACAATAAACCTAACACTTATATGGCACTTACAGTGTGCCAAATACTGTCCTAAGCACTTTCCCACAGATTCACTCCACTAAAATGGATGTAAAATGGTTCTTGAAAGTAGGAAGTACTGATGGTCACAGACATTGTGGGGCCCCAGTTAAACCATAGCCCCTCTGTGCTCCTCTGGAGCTCACCGGCTATAGGGGCAGGCAGATGGGACTCAGAAGTTGTCCGTGCAAGGATAACATTTCTAACAAACAGGAGAGGGGGGAAGGGTGGGTCAGAGATGGGTTGGACCACAGGGCTGGCTTAGCACTGGAAGACCTCCTGGAGGAGGCAAGCTGAATAAACAGTGCCTCTCAATTCTCCACCCATGACCTTTGTCCCTGGGCTCCTGTCATCGCTGACTCACCCCTACGCCCGCCTCCCCCTCACCAACTTCCTGGCAGCAGGCAAAAGTGCTGGCCAGTGGGAGTCTGGGAATCGGCACAGGGACCAGCCCTGCTCTAATCACCCTCTAGGGATCCCATCCAGTTCTTCCCTTCAGGGGTACGAGGGCCTACGCAGGGCACTGCCTTCCCCTTCTTCTACTGCTCTGGAGTCTGAGTGCCCTGTGACAGGAGGGCAGTGGGCACAAGTGAGAACACTAGAGAGTGGGCCACTGAAGGGGAGGAGAGGAGCAGGCATGTCTCAGGGGCCTCCTCCCGCCTGGCTCTCCCCCTCTACTTCCTTGGGGATGGGCCACGTCTGAGTCCAGAAGTGAGAGCTCGTGGCGCATTGCACAGAGCTGCAGGGCCCTTCCCTGCTTCATTGTTTGGGCTGGGCCTGATCTAATCCCCCGTCTGCATTATAGACTAAGTGGGGCCCACATTGAGGGGCCCAGCTGTGTTGGGAGGGAAGCAGGGAGGCCCTCTCCACCAGGCCTACAAAGGGTTTAGGTGTGGGGTCCAGTCAGGCACTGAGTACTCTATGGAGGAATGATGGTGTCCAGCTCTGTGGGACTGACGACCCTCTCCCCAGGGGGCATTGCCAGAGGTGTATGGCACCCAACTCCTAAGCCCACAAAGCCCTAAGGGAATAGGGAGCCATGGGTGGGGCAGATCCCTCCTCATTCCTGGCCCCTCCCACCCCTGAAAGCTGATAGCCGTGAGGCCCTGCCACCGCCCAGGGAGCGTGAAATGGGGTGTGCCACTGGGCGGCCACAGTGGTTCCTACTGCCTATTCCCTCTCCCCTCTGGCACCCTGACCTGCTCTGTGGACACTGTCTGGGTCATCCCTGCCAGCTGCCCCCAGCTCTGCCTGGCCCAGGCCCTTCTAGCCTCTCTCACCCAGCCTGGAAGATGTCTCCCTTGGCCTTCAGCTTCACCCAGTACCCCCAAAAAAAGGAGAATCAGGGCAGTCAGCTCTAGTGCAGGCACCCGAGGACTGGCTTGCAGGAACTCTCCACTGGCAGCGTTGCCCTTCTCTCCTAGTCGATAGCAATGGGATCGAGCTCCCAAGGTTCGAAGGAGTTGGCACCCAGGGGTGTAGAACCAACTCTGTCCAATTGGCATCTTTCCTTTACTTGGCATCTGGCTCCTTAAGGTGTTCTGGCAACTAGACCAGACTTTCACCTTCCCTTCTTTACTTCCCCAACCTTGTCTGCTCCCTGTCACCTTTCTTCCTTGAACCCCTGCCCTATTCAGGCAGCCTCCTGGCCCATCCCCAAAGCTGCTGTCGGGCCTGTCACAGTTCAGGCTTCAGGCTAGAAGGCCAGGCCAGAGGTCTGAGTTGGAGGCTAAATTCTCTCTCCTTTAGGGAATTTCCTGAGACTAAGGCCTAAGTTCCTGTGTCAGCCATAACCCCCAAAGGTTGGTGATGGGACTAGCAGGAGTGACCTTTGTACTTTGGCCTGGGAATACTCAAGGCCCTTGCTTCATAGTCAGGACCAAAGTCTTGGAGGAACTCAAAAGAAAAGGAGAGAAAAGAACTGAAACAGAAGCTCAGAACCGTCCTGAGGGCTGAGGCCCACCGCTGACTGCTCCAAGGGGAAGGGGGATTAAACCTGGCTTAGCTCAGACAATGAGGCAGGATGGGGGGGCCTCAGCACCACGCATGCACTCTAAGAGCCCCTTTCCTTCCCCCAGCTCATGATGGAGCTTGTGGGAAAAGCCAGCTAGAGCTAGGAAGGTGGGGGCAGGTGGAGGGAGGGAGGGAAGCAGCTGCCTGGGGCCCAATGGGCTGTGGGGCATTGCCCGCTCTCCTTCCCTCTCCCTAGCACACCCCTTCCTCAGGCCCTCAGGCCCTGCCACCCACCCAGAGCCCCCACATACTCATACACCCTGGGCCCCATTCCCCACCCTGTGGGCCAAAATTCTTTCAGGCAGCTCCTCCTAGTCCCTCACAAACCTCCCAGACATCCCACCTCAAGTTCTTCCAGGTTCTCTGGCCTAGTAGGCTTACGGGGTGGGAGCCTGGTAGAAGGCAAAGGTTCCCCTGGGTCTGGGTTTTTTTGCCACTGGATGTCTCTTTTGTCCTGTCCCAACCACCCACTCCAAACCTCCTCTCATCACCTCCCTTTTTACCTTGGCCATCCTTCCTTGTAAAGTTCTGGGGAGATTTGAAAAGGGGCCCTTCTAGCCATTCCTCAAGGTGGCCACCAGGTGTCAGACTTTGTCCAGCTGGGAAGAAGTCCTAGTTGGTTTCCACCCCATCAGCCAAGCTTTGGAGATCAGGACAAGTTGGAGAGGGGCCTAGAGGACACCTCTGAATGGAGACTGAGGGACCCTGAAGGTTGAGCTGAGGAAAGGGCTGGATTTCTGGTTCTAAAGCTCACAGTATTCTCTTACTGCCCCAGCCCTCACCCCACTGACAAGGGCTTTGTCCACTGTTGGGAAATGGGGGGAACCAGGCTGAGTCAGGGAGCTCAGGAATTGAAGTGACAAAGGCAGGGGCAGTTGTGGCTCCAGAGAAGGAGGGGCTGAGAGGAAGCCACCCATCAGAGCATTCAGCCAGGCCTGGGTCACTGGTCGTTGCCCTCTAGGTTCAGGAGAACAAGGGCCTCCCTTGGCCCTTCCCCATTTGGGGTGGGTGAGTGTGTGTGAGTGTATGTGTGTAACATGAGTGCTTGAATGAGTCTCCTAACTTACTGAGGGGGCCCTAAGTCCTGGATGTCGGGTCAGTCTTTGCAAAAAGTGGGCAACTGGCAAGGTGTGACTACCCTTTTGCCACCCTGTGTCTGATCCTCTTCTGTACCCACTCCTATGACCCTGGAAATTGTCCTCCCCCCCCCTCCACCCATATGACAGTTCTCCATCTTAAACACAGGGTTGTTAGATGAAAATGAGATTTCTAATCCACTCTGTAATATCTGGAAAAGACAGGGAGAAGGGCCTTCTCTCCCCCACCCTCTCACTTTCCCTAGGCTTCCCGGGAACAGATGCCTTTTAGAGACAACACCCTCCCTCCGTGTCACTGAAGGGCTTCAGGTATTCTAAGTTCTTAGGTTGACCTCTGGATACCTGGGCCCCTGACTATAAGACCACACTTAAGAGGTGAAGCCTAGGATAACCAATAAAAACTCATCACCTCTCCTGAAACAGCTGTGGATGCAGAATGACAAACCCACTCACAGAAAAGCCTGATAACATGCCATTTACCAGGAGCTACCTGCCCCTTGACTAAAGTACCGAAACCCAAGGAGGGGCTCCCACTGCCAACACCATCAGTAGGGGGCTATTTGGAAGAAAGTTCAAAAACTCAAACTATGAAATGTCCTCTATGACTGGGTTTTCCTCTGTGTCCACCTCCCTAACCCTGCTCCTAGGGTGCACCCTCTGCATTCTTAGCTGGAGAGAACTCCAGCACTCATCCACCCTTCTCCTCCCAGTCTCGCTCCCATTTCCCGTGGCTACTTACCTGCCTGCACTGTGCTCTGCAAGGCACATAGCCACTCAACAGTACAATCTCTAACCTTCTAGAGTCCCACATACTCACTGCCCCATGGTTCACTGCCATTCCTGCCTTGCCAGTCCTCAGCTTTGGGGAATGCCCTTTCTCCACTCTGTCCCTACCTCTGGGCATCATCTCTCACTTGCTAGGGAATGTCACAATCCATGCCAAATGGTTGGTGACAACAGAGCTGTTTGCTGATGTTACCTGGTTCCTTGTGGCTGCCCAGCAACCCTTTTAATTTTCCTGTGCTTGTCTGTGATTCCATTCCCCAAGTCTCTCCATTCTTCCACTGCCACTCCTCAGGCAGCAATGACATGTTTAGATCTCTTCTGTTTAAAAAACAACAACAGCAAACCAACCAAACAAACAAAAAACCTTCCATGCTTCTGTTACCATCTCTAGATATTCCTTTTGCCACCAAACTTCTGAGGGAATATATTTACCCCTTCTACTTTCTTATCATCTCCTTCTTTAATCTCACAGTTTGGTATCTGCCTCTTAACTGCTTTTGCAAGGGTCACCAACGACTGCCTGATTTTACCAATGCCAGTGGATTTTGCCCATATTCTCTCAGTTCTTCTGGGGCATCTGACTCTGTCAATCAGCAGCTTCCTTAAAACTCTCCTCTCTTGACTTTTAGCACATTATTGTCTGGACACACTTTAAATCAAATTATGGAGAACTTTAATCTGTGTTCGGCATTGTGCTAAAATGCTGTAGGAATACAAAGATGAATAGATTACAGAGCCTGCCTTCAAGATGCTACCTGCTTTAAAGGGAGATGGACACACTTAACTATCCCTTGCTTTGCCCATCCTTCAAGAATGGTGTCAAATCCCACCTTCTTTATTTATGCAAAAGCACTTACTGTGTGCAAGGCACTGGAAATACACAGTGATCTCAGACAATCCTTGCCTCCCTTCTAGGGCTCACAGACTAGCGGAGTCCTCACTCAACTGAAAGCAATTGCTTCTTCCTTGATGTCCATAGTATTTTCCCTGGGTTTTTCTAAACTTAATCAAATTCTACCTTGGATTCTAGCATTTGTGAGGAGGGAAGGAAGTAACAAGTTGTTTTGTTCAACACACTAATTGATCACCATCTTTAGGCTGGAGCTTGAGCTGGGTGCTGGGATAGACAGATGGGGAAGACTCGGAATCTGTCCCCCAAAAGCTTACAGTACAGCAGTGTGGGACATCCCGCTCTTCCCCCTGTATTCTGTACAGCCCTTTGCTTGGTGCCTTACATATAACAGCTGCTACTCATTTTGCCCCTGCATGGAGACAGCCCAGATGCCCTCTCCTTCTGTCTTGTTAGGCAGAAGGCAGGGCCATGCCTGGGCAGATTTCTCTCCCTGAAGAGCCCCGACCCTGCAGGGTGGGCATGTTCCCTCCAAGTTGGGCCAGGTGACTCAGGGACATTCAGCAGAGCCTGGCTTGCCCCACCCACGCGCAAGTCCAATAGCTCTGGCCTCTCCCTTTCCAGTGGTTCATGTACTTGTGGGGACCGCCCAGTGCATACGACATGTGTATGCTTTTGTTCCTTATTGATTCAGGTAAGCTGGTCTTCTCTTCCCAAATAGACTGATTACAGGCTCTATAATGGCTTCTTTTATGTTTCCTATACCAAGTAGCACAGTGATAGGCAGGTAATGTCTTTAAAATATTTATCAACTGCCTGGCCAGTGTGGCTCAGCAGTTGAGCATCTACTTATGAACCAGGAGGTCATGGTTCGATTTCTGGTCAGGGCACATTCCTGGGTTGCAGGCTCAATCCCCAGTGGGGGGTGTGCAGGAGGCAACCAAATTAATGATGAGCCAATTCTCTCATCATTGATGTTTCTGTCCCTCTCCCTTCCTCTCTGAAATTATATATATATATATATATATAATTTTTTAAAAATATTTGTCAACTGATTGACATCACCATCACTTGTTACTTCCTTCGCTTAGGGTACTGTCTCCAGGAGGCTCTTGTAAAATATCCATGTATTACCTGGGAGCAGTTAGCCCATTAATTTATCCAGCAGCTCTTCACTAGATTGTTGACACGCCATATGCCACAAGTAATCTGTTTTACTAATCGCTGCTGCTGTATTTAATATCCCATTTTACAGATGGGGAAACTGGAGAATAGAGAGCTTTAAGTGATTTGTCCAAGGTCATTTAGCTCATAGGTTATGTAACTAGAATTTGAGCTTAAGCCACCCCTTAAACAGCATCTCTCCTATTAACTTGCAGACCGGTATGATTTTTTCTCCTTCCCACTAATCTGTCTTACATTGGAAAGGAGTAGTCACAGCTGAGAATCACGACTTGGCTGTGGTCTGTTGCCCTCCCTAGCAGATGAAGGGCAATGAGAAAGCGAGGGTCACTGCTGGGGAGAAGGAGCCCAAAGGCAGCCACAGGTGGAGGTTCTGGGGAAACTGAGGACTGAATGCATGGGCTGACTACTTGGAAAGAGCACCGGAAAAAGAGCTAAACTGTTTTTCAAAGAGACATACCTCTGAGACCTTTAAAGTAACCCAGAGAGGTGAGGTGGACTGAGCAAAGGCGGGGAGAAGGAAGGTAAGTGACAGGTAAGAAGGCTTTTGGGAGGACTAAAGGAATATGGCGTTGATGGGAGAGCTGGAGTGAAGTCTGCTGTGTACACATCTTCCCCGACAGCATGGAGAGCCTCTTCCCCAAGCTCTTCGCATCTCTGAGTCAACCTTTGGGCTCCCGGGCTCTCCTCGCAGCCATGGGAGCCAGGGGACCGGGGAGGACCAGGAGAACCAGTAATGAGAGCAGGGAGGAGGGGCAGTGCCAAGCAGAGATGCTTCTGGGGCAAGCATTTTATTTGTTAATACAAGAATAGAAAATTTGCAATAAATATAATCTAATAAATAACATCTCCAAATAAATAAATATTAATACAACAAACAGAGTCATGAGTGGTTGGGGCTGGGGTGCAGGGCCTGGGGGAGCTGCCCCATACACCCCGAAATGCTACTGCAATGTAAACTTTCAGGAAATCCTGTGGCTGTGGCTATGGTTGCCCTCCCCAGGCTGGGCAACCCACAGATACCCTGGAAAAGGGGGCAGAGAGGAGGCACCATGATGCTGGCAAGAAAAATCAAGACAAGGTCCTTTGGTTGCCACCCTGTGCCACAAGTGCCTTGGTGACCCCAGGGTCCAGTCTGTGCCTGCCCCTCTGCTTTCAGTATTACCTCCAACGCAGACCTCACCTCTTCCATTTTTAATACCATCTCTTCCTGTTTGGACTTGCCACTGTGCTTGTTTCCTGAATTGAATGTATGGAGTTAATTGGGGTAGGGGAGCAACACCCATCCAAGGAGAGTGAGGCAGCAAAGGGCTTCACCCCAGAAAGGCACATGCTGCGGTGGCCCCCTCCCTGCCCTACAGGCATGCTTCCTGCAAGTGCCGCTTAAGGGGCTGGTTGGGCACTGACAAGTGGTTGGCAGGAAGCAGGAGGCTGTGAGAGCCTTTACACCGACCCGAACCACTTCGGGCTCCCTTGAGCATTACTTCCTGTAGAAATGGGAGGGGGCCTATTGCACCTCTTCTCCAGACCTGCAGCACTTTGGGAAGTAGGGAGGGGATGGGTCTTATTGCATCATGCCCTCTTCCAAGTCTGGGAAGGGCCAGAGGCTCACAGCTTCTGTCTCCTGGCTCAACAAGTGTTGGCACACAGGTTTCTCCCTCCCAGAGTGGGAGCAGGGTTGGAAAGGGGAGGGGAAAGAGGAGGTGGTAAAGGTCAAAGATTAGAAGCCATGGGTCCCCAGGTGCAGGGTGACAGCAGCTGCTGGAGGTTGCATCTTCTTCTTGAGCCGGTTGAAGTCCTTAGCTGAGCGCCAAAGCCAGGTCTGCAGCTCCTTCAACAGCCAGAAGTCATCCATCTTTTGGAGGAAGTCACTGTGGGCAGGGCCAGGGGCCCAGGTGGGCTCAGTCCCGGGCAGAGGCTGGGGCAGCGGGTAGCCCAGAGCTGCCATGACACCCGCAATGCTGCCCAGCAGGCCCTGGAGGCTGGTACAGAAGTGGGCCAGGCTTCGACGCAGCTCAGCTGCAGCAGCCTGGCGGTTGAGGCCACGCAAGTGGCACAGAAGGTGGCTATAGGCCTCGTAGTTCTGGGTCAGCCGCAGTTTGTCATTGAGGCTTCGCCAAACTTCCAGGTTGACAGTGGCCCTGGGTAGAGTCTCTGCCCCCAGCCGAGGTGGGTTGAAGTCAGGCTCGTTGAAAGGGGGGCCCAGGTAGTTCAGCTGTGGAAAGGAGAGGGCGATGGGGAAGGAGGAGGGCCAAGCAGCCAGCTTGCCACCACCAGGAGATACCTGTCCCCAAAGCTTCTATTTCCTGTGTCCCCGACACTGGCCCCATCTCCATGCTAGATCTCTCTGTTCACAGGCCAACCCTAAGTTTCCCCATGGATGTCGTTTGCATGGAGATGACAGTTGAAGCAATGAGGGTACTGAGCTCTCCTGTGGAGAGGTGTAGAATGAGGAAAATTGAGCAGCAGAAACTCAGGGAGGACTCGCTGATCGGCTGGCTGTGTGTGCAAGCCTCTGGGGAGGGCCCACCGGGAGGCAGGGCAGAAGCGGAAGAGGAGCGATGGGGACCCAGGAGGCCAGGCTGCAGAGGTAGAAGGTGGACCGAGAGTGCAGAGCCAAGAAGAGTTCAAGAAGGCAGCAGTGCTCAACAGTGTGGCTGTAAAACAGAGAGCAAGGAGAATGAGCCTCAGGAAATACTGTTGGGTTTGGCAAGAAGGAGGTGCCTGACAACCTTGGAGAGAACCGTGCAGTGGCCTGGAAGCCAGATCGCAGGGGGTTAAAGCGTGAGTGGGTGGAGAGGAAGTGGAGGCAGAGGGTGTAGACCACTCCTTCGAAAAATTTGGCAGGGAACGCCAGGAGAGAAAAAGGGTCGGGAACTAGAGGGGGTAGCAGAGTCAAGCAAAGGTTTTCTGGACAGGAAAAGCAGGTCGAAAGGCAGAGGGGCCTGTGGGCATCAGAGTTCCATTTGCCCAGTCCCACCAGCTGAAGGGCTGAGGACAGAGGTACACACGAACCTCCAAGGAAGGGCTCAGCCCATAGAAGCAGGACTGCAGAAGGAAGAAACTGAGGCAGTCTCAAGAGCTGGGCTGGAGGAAGGGTATGGAAGTCAGTGTAGGGAAAAGGACAGCCTTGCCAACCCCCGGGGGAGAAGCCTGGGGCCCAGGGAAAGGGCTGAGGGAGACAGTTCAGCAGGGAGAGAAAGGGAGAAGAGAGGGGCGAGGCCTGGGATAGGCAAGGGCCCAGGGGGAGGTTCACACGCTGACAAGCACAGAGACAAACTAATTTCCTCGGTGTATCCTGGGGCTGGAGCCAGCTCCCCCGCCACCCTCCTCCCCTTTCTTTCCCTGGCTCCAGAGTAGGGTCTGGGATGTAGAGGAGGAACACGGGAAGAGGGGGCCAGTTCCCGTGGTCCTCGCTAACTCTGACCCTCCTTCCTCCTCTCCTGGGCTCTCCAAACACCTCTGGACTGCCCCCAAATTCTTATGGCAGAACTTCAATCCACACCCTGAGCCCCCTGCCACTACTGGCCTGGGTTCCCTGCAGCCCCCTTCCCACAAGTCCCCCCTAGGAGGCCCATCTAGGATGGGAGAGGCAGACAGAAGAAAGGCCCATGGGTCCAGAGCAGCAGGGCCCCAGGTCTGGGGCAGAGGCGAGCTGGAACATAGGCATGGGAGGTGGGGCCCCTCCATCCCCACCCAGCCCCACCCTTGCAAGAGACACCACAACACGGTGTAAACAGAGGAGACTTCCCTGGCCCCCAGGGGGAGGCGGGTGGCTGGGCAGTCAGCCAGTGGGGCATTGGGCCAAGGCGGGTGCGAGGCCTGCCCACATGCCTAGTCCTGGGGCCAGGGATGGGGAGGAAGGGGCACCCTAGAGGGAAGGGCAAGAGACAGGCCAGACATGGAGACTGCTTGGAGCCAAAGGTCCCCTCTTCATCACCCCACATTCATCAGGACCCCTCTACCATTCTCTTCCCCCACCTCCTCTTCTCATTCTTTGCCCAATTCCCAGACCCCTAAAGCCGCCCCTAATACTCACATAGGTCCCAGCCAAGCTGCGGAGTTGGTGCTCCAGGTAGCGGGTGAGGTCATAGGTTTTCTGGATGGAGGGACCAGGCCCTGGGTCCCCTGTGCGATTGAGGGCTGGCACTGCAGGGAGGTGCCAGAGCACGGTGCACAGGCAAGCTAGCATCCCCCACGAGTCCCCTGTGGACAAGAAGCATGAGGGTGGGCCTGGCCTGGTAGAGGTAGCAGCTGGCAGCCCCTCAGGTGTCTGTCCCCACCTTGGGCTCAGAGGGAGGAGTGGGACGCCAGATGGGAGGCAGCGGGGGATGGAGGAGGGGAGCATTCCTGGCCCCAGAAAGCGTTCGCTCGTTCGTGTGTGTGTGTGTGTGTGTGTGTGTGTGTAGGCATGTATGTTATACATTATACCAGTAGATACTGGAGAGTATATTTGTGGGTCAGCTAACAGTCACTGTATGTGCCACCATGTAGGTATGTGTACAAGGAGGGCCAGGTCTAGGGACACAAATCAGTGTTCCCAAGTTCCAGGTGTACCTCAGCCTCCTCTCCCAGCCTCTAGTTCCACTGCAGCTTGCGGGGAGCCAAGGGGTTGGGGTGGGAAACAGCACATGTCAGAGCTGCCAGTTGAGAGCAGTCAGCCCTGGGGAGAGGTGGAGGAGAGAGGCTGTCTCCTCCCTCTTCTGTACCCCTCCCCCCCCAACTAACAAGTCCCAGTCAAGCTATAGGAGGCAAGGTGTAGGGTCAGACCACCAGGGTCAGGCGGAAGGACACAGGGCTGGCTCATGCGGTCAGTGGTGGGGACATTCTAGGATATGATCCTTGGTGTGGAAATGCAGGATGGGGTTAATGGAGAGTTAACGTTCACTCTCAGGGAAGTGTGCTCCATTCTTATATAGCAGCGGTTCTCAACCTGTGGGTCGCGACCCCTTTGGGGGTTGAACGACCCTTTCACAGGGGTCGCCTAAGACCATCAGAAAACACATATATAATTACATATTGTTCTTGTGATTAATCACCATGCTTTAATTATGTTCAATTTGTAATGATGAAAATACATCCTGCATATCAGATATTTACATTGATTCATAACAGTAGCAAAATTACAGTTATGAATTAGCAATGAAAATAATTTTATGGTTGGGGGTCACCACAACATGAGGAACTGTATTAAAGGGTCTCGGCATTGGGCAGGTTGAGAACCACTGTTATATAGGGTTTTAGATGGGGAAAAGGTTAAGCTGCATGAGGCTTTCAATCAGCCTGCAGTGGAGGGGGGCAGGGAGGGTGGAAGGAAGGGAGAGGGAGAGAGAGAATGGTGTATTCAATGAATTGTGTCTGTCAGCTGATGGCGCTGGAGAGTCTGGACATCTGTGGATGCCAGAGGCCAGGGGTCAGTGCTGTGAGAACAGACATAAGTGGTTGGGAAACATGATTTTCCCAGCTTTTAGGTGAGGTCCAAGATCAAGAACACTTGGCCAGGATTCAGTGGGCATTGGGACTGGGTAAAGCAATTAAGGTTAGGATAAGGTAAGGCTATAATTGGCATTGGGCTAGGTTAGCTTTAAGGACTGGGTTGCTTTTAAAGTTTCAGGTTAATTTATTGGGATTTGGCTGAGTGAGTGTGGTTGAGGTTTGAGTCCAGCTGGGGGATGTGGTTAGGTTTGGGCAGGCAGAGGGTTGGCTGGGACTACGGTTTGTGAATGTGTTGATTCAGATTTTCAGATAGGGTGATGCATGGCATGTCACTAAGAATGTTGCTAGTGGATTTTGAGCTTGGATAGATGTGAGACCATGAGTGGTTTTTTCCTTCTAATTTATATTCTATACTTTCACATTTTCTGCAATGACTTATGTTGTTTTGATAAAAGTAAGTTGGATATGGGTTTAACAACTTGACTGTACTTAGAGTTAGGAGAGGTTTGAGTTAAGACTAGGTTAAGTTTACAGTTAGTCATAATACTGGGTCAGGGTTTTAGAGAGGGTAAAACTTGGGAGGGTTTAGGATTCAAATTGTATAGAATGTCTCTTACAGAGTGTGAGGATCAGGTGGGGACTCCTGCAGTGTCCCCAACTGGTCAGTCTTTATATATACTGATTTCAGAGAGAAAGGGTTGAGAGAGAAATGAAGGAGAATCATCAATCGGCTGCCACCTGCATGCCCCACAGTGGGGATCAAGCCTGCAACCCGGGCATGTGCCCAAACTGGGAATTGAATCATGACTTCCTGGTTCAGAGGTCGACAATCACTGAGCCACGCCAACTGGTCAGTCTTGACCTTCAGATGTGTGACTGACTGGCTTTACTGATGGAGCATGGGAGTAAGGGTACTGCTAGTCTCAGGGACCTGCCCTTTTGGTGAAGGGCTCTTGGTGTTTGTGTGTGTGTGTGTGTGTGTGTGTGTGTGTGCGCGCGAGCGCTCACAGGCATGTGTTTTAGGACAGAGAGGAGGGTCAGGCACATAACTGCTCCCTGAGGAGACAGGCTCCCTTTTTGCTCTTCCCCCATCTCCAGCCTGTGCATTCCCTCCTGAATGTTCCTTTCCTTACTCTTTCTTTCTATCTGAGCTCTTGCTCACTCTGAGTTCCTTTCTAGTCCCTGTTCTTCACATCCCAAGACAACTCCAGGCCCTTCTCCTCTGCATGAAGCCTTGGGCTACTCTTAGCCTGGCTGTCTGACTGAGTCACTCCCAAGATCCTACTGGTACAAGGTGGGGTTAGTTTTGGAGGTAGAGACCTGCTGAGATGGGCAGTGGCCCTTCCAGCCTTGAGGTAGCTTTCAAGATTGAGTCTGGCCTGGCTGGCAGCCAGTGGCAATGCTGAGGGTCCTGGCTGAAGCAGCAATTGGGAGCTGGGCTTGCCTCTTTACCCCACCCTGCTTTGGGCAGCCCTGCTAGACAAGAGTTCTGGGGCAGGGCTCTGCTTATCCCATTGTGGGGGGGGCAGTCAGGAACCCAGCTATGGGACTTGTTTCCCCCCTCCTCTTCTGGGCCCTGTGGGACATCCCTGGGGAGCACTGGCTCCCTACACAGGGACAGCAGGGGGAGAGGGGGAGAAGCCTTTGGATAAACAAGAGCTAAGTCATCTGGGCAGAAAAACGGCTCATGAAATTAACCAGACAAGGCCGGTGTTTCCAGGAATATTTCAGTTCTGAGGTAACTGTCACTGCAATGTGGGTGGGTGGGGGGGTGCAAGGGAGAGAGCAGAAGGATCCAACTGACTGACCCATAGAGAGAACCAGAAAGAGGGAAGGAGTCTCAGAAACCCAGAGGGGAAAGGGGCTAGGAAAGGAGAAAGGGGACAGGACGGGGCTCTACCCTCTGTCATGACAGCTTCCACTCCGGGCAAAATGTTCCCATATCTCAGGCAGCAAAAGCATCTGGGGCAGAGACAACCTGTGGTTTAGTTGTAAGTAGCTTGCAGCTTGCCTGTGTCCCTAGGAGGGAGAGTGCAGTGGGCATCCTGGAGCCCTCATTGATCCTCCTCTCCAAGTTCATGGTGTGCAGGTGGACCTGGCCACTAAGGACTGTGTCCTGGGCCCCATCTCCCAGTCCTGGCACCCGACCAGCTCCCGCCCCAGCTCTGGCTCTGGCTGCTGCCCACTGATTGTTTACATCCCGTCTTCCCCTGTGTTTATAAATCCGGCTGAGCACGTGAGGAGCTAATGAGTGCAGCTCACGTTTCCTGCTGCAGCCCCCCTCACCCCCCCATCCTGGCCCCCGCCTGGGCCGGCCCCTAATTCCATCCAGATCCCTGGGCTCTGGGAACCGAGGCCCCCCTCATGAACACTCACAGGCACACCTCGGACTGCAAGCGCATAGCCACCCTGACACGCTGCACAGACAGGCACACCTGTGTGTGCATGCCTTTGGCCAGCTGCCCCTCAGTCCGTAGCCTGTATCCCCCAGGCTGACCTCACTCCACGCACTAAGGGTGTGGGGCTCGGCAGTACAGATGTGCCAGGATGGGCAGGGAGAGTAGGACAAGTCAGCCGGGAGATTCTGCTCCTGGAACTGGTGGCTAAGAGCTATCAGCGGAATGCATAGGAGCCAGGGAGGCATCGCAAAGCTCCAGAGTGTTGGGCTAAATGTGGGAGCCAGAAGGAAAAGCCCTGCCCTCAGGCCAGATCAGGAAAGCATCCTGGTGACTTTGAAGGGGTCTGTTGAGGGGAATTGGGGGAATGAAGCAGGTTAGGGGTGGTGCCCACTGTGGTATGAGATCCAGGCATTGAGACTAAGAACGGGTCCATGGGGGAGCTTCCCAACCTGCCTTCCCAGGGAAAGGCCCACAGACACAGCGGGACTTTCCTGTCCTCTGGGCTGCCTGGCCTGCCCTCCCCTCCATCCTCTCCTTGGTTCCTGTCCCCCAGGCTGCTGAGAGGTGGCTTAGTGAGTGAGTACACATGAGCCCCCAGAAGTCAGGAGACCTCGCTTTGCCAGCAACCCATCAGGTAATGGGGCTGTAGTGAGGGGTTGCACCATGCATGCTCAAGTTCCTCAGCAGAACCACGTGGGGCTCTGTCTCTGCTGTCCTCCTCAACAGCCCCCTCCCTGCCCTTCTCTTCCACCTAAATGACAAGAAACTGAGGCCTGGGAAAGAAGCAGCCAGGCAGGCCAGCTGCCTTGCCTTGTGAAGTCCATGTGGACACAGGAGTTGGGCTTTCGTTGGAGTGAGAGGGTTCTGGATGGTGCTGCAAAAGGACCCTGGGGGTGCTCAGAGAGAGCGGAGGCCAGGGAAGCTGGGCCACCGGCTTTAGCGAGGCAGGGGAAGAAGTTAGGAAATAGTAGGGGTCAGTGTGCGGGTGAGTTTCAAAGGGTGTTGTTATCCAAAAGGCCTGGGAGGGGCTCTGAGGGATCAGGCAGGAGCCCCGGTGTGAACAAGCAGGTGGGATTGTGGGGAGGAATGTGAAGTGTCACTAGCAGCGAGCGGGTGTGGCAGGGTGGTGTGCACAGTGTGACTGGGCAGGAGTGCGGGCTCTGCGAGGGGAGCGGGAGGGGGAGAGACTGGGGCAGCTGGGTGACAGTTGCTGCCATCACTGCCTGGTGCCCTTTCTCTGGTTGACCTCGTGGCTCCGGCGCAGTGAGTGTGCTTGAGCCAGTGGTGGAAGCAGGTCTGGTCCGTCAGGGGGATGAGCCTCGGTGTCCCACGGAAGGGGCATTGTGTGTGGGAGCCCAGGAGGGGTCTGCGGGGACCCTGAGAGACGGGGATGTCCGCCGGGGTAGAGAGCGCCTGACAGGAGTGTGTCCAGTGCCCCCCGCCCACAGCCTCTCTAAAGGGCTCGGATTGCTCCGGCCGCGGAGGACCGCCTGCTCCCCTTGGCTCCGGGCAGCCCTCTCCGACCCCTGCGGGAGGGTCAGGCCGGGCGCAGGAGAAAGCTGGGGACGGGGTCCTCCGGGGCCGGAGGTCTCTGGGGGAGGGACTTCTGGACAGCAGACAAGGAAGGGGGGAGGGTCAGAG
>NW_005871463.1:588789-627278 GCF_000147115.1 Myotis lucifugus | reverse complement strand
CTCCCCGATCCGTCCGCCCGCCCTCCCGCGGGCCGCCAGCGCCCAGCGGCCGCTCCCGCCGCTCCCCGGAGGGTGACGGACTTTTTCCTGCCCGGTCCGGCCGGGCTGCGCCCGCCCCCCCTGCACTAATCACTCCCAGGCCGAGGCGGGCGGTGCGGAGGGCTCGCTGCCGCCACCCCCACCGCCGGCCCCTACCTGCCGCCGGCTCCTCGGCCGCGGGCAGCATGGAGGGCTCCGGCCGCGCGGCGGGAAGTTAGGAAGCCGGGAGTCCGGCCCGCGGCCCGGCCCGGCCCGGCCGGGCTCCGCTCTCCGCCTCTTCTCCCCTCTCACCCGAACTCCTTCCAGAAATCTCCTCCGCCGGGCCGGGGAGGGAGAGCGGCACGGCCCGAGGTGTCGGCCTCCCTCGCCTCCCGCTGGCCCGGCCCCGGGCTCCCCTCTGTCTCCCTCCCCTCCCCTCCCTCTTCCTCTCCGGCCCCCACCACCCGCGCGCCGCGTCTCCCTCCCGCAGCCCCGCTCCCGCCTCGGACTCGCTCTCCCCGACTTTTGCGCGGGGCTCGTCCGTCGGGATTGGCGGGACCCCGCCTCGCTGGGGCTCCAGGTGGCCGCCTCCCCGGGGCTGCGGGTCGCCGGGACGCCCCGCCGCGCTCCCGGCCACCTCCTGGCCCCGCGGAGCGGACTCCAGGAATGCCGCGTCCCGCCGGGCCGCTCTCGAGGGCGCCCAGCCTTGCCTCCACCGGCCCGAGCCCTGCTGGCGGGGGCAGGTCCTGGCTCCCGGCTTCGGGCTCCCGGGGGAAGGATGGAACCGGATCTCGAGGCTCCTGAGCGGAGGCGGGGGCCGGGGCCTCGGACGCCTGGCTCCTACCTGCTCGGAGGTCCATGGGGCTGGGGGCCGGGCCGGCCGGGCGAGGCTCCTCTCCCGGAGGCTGGCGGAGTGGGAGGGCGAGCCGCGGCTCCAGCGAAGCTTTAATAATCCCATCCGCCAGGCCCACTCGCAGGTTTTTTTCGCTCGGTTTCGGATTTTTTTTTTTTCAGTGTGGGACATTCTGCAAACTTTTTTTTTTTCTGACGTGTAAAGCTGTAACCACAAATTGTAGCGGCCCTCCCTGGGGTGGGGGGAGGAGGGGGGAGGAGGGAAGGGAGGGCTTCTGGGGCTCCTCTCCCTCCCACGACACCGAGGGGGGGTGAGGTGAGGCGAGGCTGCGGTGGTACCACCCTGGGCCTCCTGGGGGAGGGGGCGGGAAGGGCATCAGTCGGTGTGCAAACTCTGAGAGCTCAGGCAGGGAGCCGCCGCGCCTTTTCCTCTCCCTCCGAGTCCGCCTGGGGCCCGGTCCCTGTCCGCGTGGGTCCCTGGGTCCCGCGCTCACCCTACCTCTGCCTTCTCATGTGTAAGCTCGCCGCCCCCGCCCCCCACCCCACACACACAGTAAATGCAATGACACATTCTCCCAAATGCCAGCGAGCTGGCCTCCAAGCAAGTGATGGTGTTTTTCCTGCTGCCCTTTGTCTGGGCTGACCGCCCCCCTTGCCTATTGTCCCGCCGCCTGTCCCATTTCCAAAAGCTGGGGCTAAGCGAGGCGCTGGCCGGGGCAGGTGACTAACCCGTTCACAATGCCCACTGCGGGGGCGGGAGAGGGCACCACAGGCCCACTTGGCGAGTGCTTTCCCCTCAAGATCACAGGGTTCTTCATTCTTCCCAGCGGCCAGGAGAGTACACATGGGTGGGGGGTTTGTCATTCATTAATCAACACGAGGCACCCGGACCAGTTTCAACACCAGGGCTTCATGGGTGACTCAGCGAGAACGTTCTAATTCAAGGCAATGGACGACCCCATTTGTGAAATGCCTCCCCATGAAGACAGTGGGGTTTGGGGGTGTTGGTTTTCCGGTGGTGGGGTAGGGGCGATTTGGCTGTGGAGTGCTCTTTCTCCTTCCTTCCCTCAGGCCTGGGTTGGGACTTGCTGGGTAGGATACCCCGGGGACCCATAAGCCTAGACCCTCCCTGGAGGGTCTTCCTCGCTCTACACAGGTCTGCTAGGAAGCGAGCAGAGAAAACAGCTCTCATCTGGGATCGTGCAGGAATCTCCACTTCATGACTTTTCTTGGGGGACAGTTATTTGATCTCCATGGCTGGAGAGCTCTAGAACCAGACCAGCAATAAACTCATTTAGTAATTTGTTGCTTTTGTTGTTGTTTATTTGTTGTTTCAAAGGGATAAAGGCGATAGTGGGCCAGACCTGGACGGTGACGCCTCCCTCTGGAACAGCATCAGAGCCCACGCTCCCCACTCCTTTCCTGGTGCCCCCAGAGAAAGGGATGCTCTGCCAGCCCTGCCACAGCCCCTCCCGCCTGTAGGTCAGAGCAGGCGGTATGTCATGACCAGCACTGGGTTCCCAGGGCAGCTCTTGCCTGTCTGCACTTGGAGAACTGGGGTGGGGGGGATGGGGGGGTGGGGAAGAAGTTTGTTTTCAATTACCTCACTGGAGTGGGACAGACTTTGTTGTTGAGTTTTTCCCCTCTTCTTTCCTTTTCTTTTTTTCCTAAACAAGAAAAAGAACTGGGAAAGGGGAGCTAGCCTGGAGTTGGGGGCAGGGGACTTTCTAGGGGATCAGCAGCAGCTCTGACGGGCTCTAGGGCATCTGCCTTAGAGGGGCCCTTTGGAAAAGTGCTCAGGGCCTCCCTCTTCCCCCACAACCCCCCCACCCCCCAGCCTGAACGCTGAAGTTTCAATGACATTCTTGGCCGGCGAGCCCAATGATCTTTGATGCCCATGCCAAGGTCAAGAAGGCAGATGCCCAGTGGGTGACTGGCACTGAGGCCAGCCAGGAGGTCCCCTAGCAGCCACCCTGTCAGAGGGAGGGAGCCATGGAGGGGAGGGGAGAGGGAGAGGGGAACTGCTCAAGTCCTTCTCCCTGGTTTGCAGCCGGCTCCTTGTGGAGAGTGTCTGCACAGACAATGTGGTTTGGATTTGGCTGAGCCCCCTCAGCACCTTATAAAGCACCTTGCTGAGTCAGGGAGAAAGCAGCCCCACCGAGGGAGAGGAGGAGGGGGCCAGGAGAAAAGGGGGAGAGGGGAGCTGAAGGAGGAGGGTGGGGGCTGAGGGAAGAGGAGGGGGAGAAGGGAAGGGACAGAACAGGAAAGAGGAGACACAAAGGCAAATAAATGGGTGGGAGTGGGAAGGAGGGAGGAGCAGGAGTCCAGGAGGAAGAGGAACAGACTCTGTAGTTGAGGGAGAGCTTACCATGTTGCCTCCCTCCGCAGAGCCCCCCCACTCCCCGTGCAAATATTCACCTCAAGAGTCTAGAAAGCATTGGTTCAAAGAAATCAAGGGCTGCAACTCTCAAATGAGGACCAGGCCAGGTGGGTGCAGGAACGATTGGCTTTACACACAGCCCCTGGGCTTGATACTGTGACCCCACAAGCTGAGGAAGTCCCGTCCGCCTCTGCCTCTTGTCTGGACTTGTATCCCTGCCCTCTCCCCTCTCTGTGGTGGTGGGCGGAGGATAGAGGAATGGGGGGCAAGCTCTCCCCTCCCCCTCTTCTCTACTGCCAAAGGGAAAATCAACTCCATCTCCAAGCTGCCTGTGCCCCTCTGCCATGTCTGGGCAAAGGCAGCAGGCTAGGAGCTGCCAGTTGGGTTGGGGTGGGGGCTGGAATAAAGACTATGCCTTTATTCTACCAAATCCCAAATGGGAGTGGGCTGTTGGATCTCAAAGGAAGGAAGGAGAGGCAGAGTAGGAATGGCACCTCCAGGGTTTCTGTGGGTGGCAGGGCACAGGTGGCTGCCCTCTGATTTCCAGCTGGGACCTCCGGAAGGTTCCTGCTCCCCTGTGGCTCTTCCTGTTCATTGCTGCTGGGGGCAGGGCAGAGGTTAGAGGAGACCCCCCCACACACACACACACACCTGAGTTCCAGATCCTTGGTGTGTTGTGCAGGCATTTCCTGAGCCCTCGCTGGGTTCTAGGTCCTAGAAAAGACAAGGGAGGAGAAAAACCCACCCCTACCTTTAAGAATGTCACAGTCCATGCCAAAACCGGTTTGGCTCAGTGGATAGAGCGTCGGCCTTCCGACTGAAAGGTCCCAGGTTCGATTCCGGTCAAGGGCATGTACCTGGGTTGCGGGCACATCCCCAGTAGGAGATGTGCAGGAGGCAGCTGATCGATGTTTCTCTCTCATCGATGTTTCTGGCTCTCTATCTCTCCCTTCCTCTCTGTAAAAAATCAATAAAATAAAAAAAAATCTTAGAATGTCACAGTCCTGTGACAAGGGACACCCATTAACCCTGGAGATCGGAGGATGGTGAGGGGAGGAGAGCTCCGGGAGGAGGGAGAGCTTCGGGGTAGAAATGTGACTGGACGGCAGGAGGAGCAGTGGCAGCCACAGGCAGGGGCCTGAGGTACCCTGGGCAGAGGTCCCAGGCTCCTTGCAGAGGCAGAGGGCCAGGCTGGGAGTCAGAATGCTGGGCTTCCAATTGGCCAGTGTGGCCCTGGGACAAGCCCATCACCTCTCTGTGGAATGGGAAGGACCACCTTCCACCAACTCCCCCACAGGATGGTGGGAGTATCAGTGAGCTGAGGAGGCAGACACTGCTGTGCTGCCCTCTCTGGCCTTCTAGACTCCAAGCCTTACCATTCACAGTGGGGTAGCAGATAAGGCTCCAAGGGGTGTGGCTGGGCAGGGGGCAGGGCTGGCACCAGGTGATGACTGAGCTGCCCTCCAAAGTGATGGGGGTGAGTCGGTGTTGGCTTACAGATGAGCTAGATTCCCACTTCTCCCTCCCACCTTCCCCCCAGAACTGGTATCCCCAGGGAAGGCTCTCCAGATGCCCCAACAACACCATGTCCCAGGCAGCTGAAGGATTGGCACTGTAGGGGCACTGGCCTCTGGGTGTCCTGGATTCCTAAACCAGGAAGGCTTCTGGTCTGATGCCCTTCTGATGGGTGAGCAGGAGTATGGTGGTAGAGAAGCCCACTGAGGTGAGTAAGGATATCCACTAATTCATTCATTTGTTCACTAAACATTCCCTGAGTGCCTACTCCATGCCAAGTGCCAGGGACACAGAGAGGAACCCTAAGAGGCTATGGGGTGGAGGGGTGGAGACTGACCTGTGTGCACGTAGGAGAGCGGGGGCGGGGGGGGGGAGAGAGAGAGAGAGAGAGAGAGAGAGAGAGAAACATTGATGTAAGAGCGATACATTGGCCCTAGCCAGTGTGGCTCAGTGGATAGAGTGTCAGCCCAGGGACTGAAGGGTCCCAGTTTAATTCCAGTCAAGGGCATGTACCTCAGTTGCAGGCAACCCCTGTGCAGGAGGCAACCAATCAATGTTTCTCTCTCTTGTCTCTCTCCCTCCCTTCCACTCTTTCTAAAAATCAATGGAAAAAATATCCTTGGATGAGGATTAAATAAATAAACCATGAATGCAAAAATAGAGCACTTGTTTCTACAAAAATAAACAAATTTGTTTTAAAAGAGAGAGAGAGACACATTGATCAGTTGCACCCTGATTGGAGATTGAACCCACAACCTAGCTATGTATCCTGATCAGGAATCAAACCCGCAACCTTCCGGTGCACAGGACAACCCTCCAACCAACTGAGCCACAGTGGATGGCCAGGGCCATCTCATTCTTACAATAACCCTGTAAAATGGGAACTGTTATTTCCCCATTTTATGTGTGAGGAAACTGAGGCTTGGTAAGATGAGGTCACCTGTCTAAGGTCACACAAATAGTAGAGCCAGGACGGGAGCCCAGAACGCCATGTCCCTTTAACTGTCGCTCGCAGAATCAACCTGGGAGCGGACTCTGGAAAGGAGAGGCTGGGTGCTGAGCAGCTCCAGAAACAGCAGGACTTGCCAGTGCCCTGGCCATGAGGGAGCTCACCTGGGTGCTGCGTCCCCTCAGGACACTAAGTCGTTCCTAGGGACAGTCCCCATTCCCCTGCCCACCACCCACTGCGGACAAGGATTGACTGTGATGCTAGGCTGTCACCCACATCACCTCCTGGCACAGGGAGAGGCACTATGCCCTCAGCTAGAATTGTAGATTCTAGGGGCAGTAAGCTTGAATTGGGACTGAGCACTGAACCAGGACCAGGATGTCCCTGTGCTTCCTGAGGGCCTGCAAAGGGAGGGGCTAGGTAGCCTGAGAGGTGCCTTCTGGGCTACTAACTAGGGCCAGAGAAGGCCCCCAGGGATCCATCCCCGGAAAGAGCGCTCCTCTTCACCACCACGTGTGAACACTCCAGTGTGAATGTGCAGGCCTGCAGGCCACTGAGGGCAGATGGTGAGAGAAGGCAGCAGGGGTGGGCACTTTCCCTTTCCCTCCAGCGGACAAGAGCCCAGAGGGCCCTGTCTCACCCTGAGCTGGCCATGATGTCAGCGGAAACCCCTGGGCCTCCTCCCACCTCAGCAAGGGCCCTACCCTGCCCTGTGCCCCCACCCACACCTGGACCAGCTCAGGCCTCCCCGAGGACACCACACCCACTGCCTCCATGTGAAGCTAAGAGGAACCAGGCTCTGCTTCGGGCCACTCCCTGCCCTGCCTGGGCTCTACTCTCTGCAAGGATGCCTGGGTGACAGGTGTGCGAGATGGGCAGGGGCAGAAGGGATACCCCATGCTCAACTCCTCCCTTGCTTGTCAGAAACTCCCCCCCCCCCCCATTCTTCCAGGATGTTCCATTGCCCTGGCCAACCCATGCCTCGGGCTCAGTGACTCCGTCTCCCCTGGCAAAGGAGTGGGGTTACCTCTCCCTGGGCTGGAAGATCCTTATCCTGCCCTGCTGAGTCACTGCCGGCTCCTCCTGCTCTGTCCCCTCCCTCCTCACCAGCCACCCTCCTTCAAGCTTCTCAGGACTTTCTCCAGAATGTCTGGGCTTCTCAGGGACCCTGGGGTCAGAGGACAGACAGCACCTCCCTGGGCCATCCCAGGGAAGCAGTGATGGGAGTCCCACCCCCAGTGCCTGCCATCCCAAGTGCCTGCACTGTTGGGAGAATGACACAGTTGAGGGTGACCACTCCAGCTTTACTAGCTGTGTGACTTTGGGCAAATCACTTGATCCCTGCACACCTGTTTTCTCCTGCACAACACAGGGGTGATGATAATAGTACCTTCCCCAGAATAAGGGTCGATCCAGTTAATACAAGTCAATCTCTGGCACTTAGCACTCGATAATGTTAAATATTACGGTTATCTGCCCCTCATGCCCTATCCTCCTGCTTCCACTAATGATGCCACTACCCCCTTGCAAGCCCCTATGGCTGTGCCTTTTCTGTCCTTTTGATTCTGCCTTCCTGAAGCCTGTCCCCATCACCCGACTCTGACTCCCCACACAGGGCACAGACACAGAACTCTTGAGAGTTCTAGAATTGGGCTGTTGCTCAACTCTCCTCCAATGATAAATGATTCCTGAGCATTTGAATTTGCACCCCAGCCAGCCTCCGGTAGGGGTTCGATGTGTTAAAGGAGGGTGGAGTGGGAGGGGCAACAGCGAGGGCACAGTGAGCTCGGAAGGGTTGAGAGGAGCCAATTGATCCTGACTGTGCTGGGTGCCCGCCCCATTCTGAGCTTCAGGTCATCTGTCTGCAAGATGTGGGTAGTTTGGGTCTCTGAGGAGCCCCCTCACCCCTACTGGCCCCCAAGGCACCTTTCTGAGGACCACAACTCGTCCTTCCCTGTGCATGTCAGTTTCAGCCTGCTACAAAATCTGTTCAATGAGACAGGTCCTCAAGAACTTAAGGTTTCTAAAGGGCTGTGGTGCACAGAAAGGTCAATGGACGGAGATGTGAGGAAAGACTTCCAGAGGGGCCGGGGAGAATCCGAGTGGCGGAAAGGGAAAAGCCACACCTGGCCTGGAACCTTGCTGGGGCTGGGGAGGAGCCTTCAGAAGCTCCTGTATGTGCCCCATGGAACAGTTTGGAACTACAGAGACCCAGGCCTGCCAGCCAGGGGCTCTGGGTCTCCTGGGACAGAGGGCAAGATGGCTCCAGAGCCACTCTGCTCTTAATTAGTGGCCTCCTTCCCACCCCTCCCCCATTCCCTAGTCTCTCCCCCTTACCCCGCACTGCAGTAAGCCCATCTCAGCCCCTCCCTCCCTCAGGTGCCTAGCTGGCTTGGGCACAGAGCTGGGCCCCACGGGTGCTTGCCTGCCCTACAGGCAGAGTAGCCCAACTCTGTTCTGGGAGCTGGGACTGGACACGGTGTCTGTCTCCCTCTGCTGGTCCCTTTAGGGGACAACCCCGCCAGGACTCCCCAGAGCTGGAAGTGCACATATCTCCCCAGACAGCACGTGTTGGGGGTTGAGGAAAGAACCCCGGGATTCAGACGGGCTCTAGCCTGCCAGAACACTGATGCTGCCACCTGGGGTTCCTGTGGCCTGAAGCCTGCCTTTGACCGGGGCCCCTTGAGCTGCTCTTGGGGAGGCCAGGTCCCGCCCTGAGGCTTTCCCCACAGGCCAGCAGGCCCCAAACAGCTTCCTTCCCCTTCTAGCCATGAATGGAGCTGTCATCCACAGATTTATCTAAACCTTTTGTGAAGCTATTTATATTCCCAGCCGAGACCACATCTTGGGGTAATGAGTTCCATCGGCGTCCTCCCCTGCTGGGTGAAGCACGCTGTCTTTGATTTGTCCTAAACTTACCTCACTTGTGCTCCAAGGGGGCCTGTCATTCCAGCGTGCCAGGTTTTGGTGAACAAGCCTCTGCTTCCCCCTTCTCTGCTGTGGGTTTAGAAAATCCCCTCCCATCTCCCCTCCACCTCCTGCCCTGCAGACTGCAGAGACCTGGGCTTGTCTGCGCACCGTGCCGGCAGTGTGGGCCCAGTCACTGCCTCGTGTCAGCCTCTGGCAGCTCGGGAAGATGGAGGACTTACATCCCCCTCACGAGGCAGCAGGCATCGAGGGGCCAGCACCTGGCCACAGCCACAGCCTCACCAACACCTTTTCCCTGGGGCTGACCTCTGCCCCACCCGAGTCCTGCGAGTGCTTTCCCAGTCCCTGGCCTCTGGGCCTTTTCCTTGCCATGTTCCTCTGGGGTCTTCCCTCCCTGCTTCCTAGTGTGGATTCCTCCCTACGGATGATTCATTTTGTTCTTGGTTCCGACCCTAGAATCCTGTGAGGGCACACGCAACATGGAGGTAGTGGGACACAGCAATAATCATGGGAAGACTGACAGTGCGTGCTAAGAGCTGTATAAACACTAAATTAATCCTCACAACAGCCCTTTCCTTCCCCCAATTTACAGATGAGTAAACTGAGGCTCAGATAATATCGGCAACGTGTCTACTTGCACAAAACCTAAAAGTGATGAACCCAGGATTCAGATCTAGGCAGGCTAGTGCCTAGAATCCCATTGTCCACCTCAATAGACAACCTGAGTCCAAATCTTGTAACCACTTTGAATGTTATGCTCTTCAGTCATTCAATATATGCTTAAGCCACCGATATGTGCCGAGCTTGCCCGCCCTAACTGCTGAGAAATGCTGGGGAATGAGAAAGGCCTGGGCCTGCCTACAGGCACCCCTGGCACCTGGTGAACCACTTACAGGTGGGCAAGTAGTGCCCTGCCGGCAGCTCAGAGCTGCCTCTCCCCCTTGGTCATCCCAGCGGAACCACACGTTTGGGTCACATCAGAGCCTTGGCGCGGGCTGTCCCTTTCATCTGTCCTCTCCGGTGCAGTGGAAGCCCAGGGCAGCGGGGATTTGTATCCTGTGCTCTGTTCCTGAACTTAGAAATGTGTTTCTGAATTAAATGAATTACTGAGCTCTGGGGATTCCTGCGACTTCAAACCTAACCAATTGGGTGAGAAGTAGTGGTTGAACTGAAATTTCCCGACAGATAATTATTTTTAAAGTTTGAAATGGGCCCTGGCCAGTTTGGTCAGTGGTTAGAGCATCGGCCCTAGGACTGAAGGGTCGAGGGGTTGATTCCTGGCATGTATCTCAGGTTGCAGGTTCCCTGGCCCCGGCAGGAAGCAGCCAATCGATGTCTCTCTCACTTCGATGTTTCTCTCCCTCTCTCTCCCTTCCACACTCTCTAGAAATCAATGGAAAAAATACTCTCAGGTGAGGATTTTAAAAAAAAAGTCTGCAATGGTAACCACCTTCTTCTGTCCCCTATCTGCCCTCCCCCCAACTCCCATATATGCACTTGTGGGAGGTCACAAGTGGGTATGGTGAAGACTAAGAATCTAGGGTTTGAAAGGGTTCTGAGAGCATCTCATCCAATCCCCTCATTTTTATCAAGGGGAAACAGGCCGAGAGAAGAGTCTTGCTTGAAGTTGTGAGTGGGACTGGAGGTCCCCCAGGCCTCCTGACTTCTGGCACAGACCCCAAATTGTCTTTGGGTCCCTATATTCACTGCCTGTCCTGTTAACACAAAGGATTCTTTTTTTAAAAATATATTTTATTGATTTTTTTACAGAGAGGAAGGGAGAGGGATAGAGAGTTAGAAACATCGATGAGAAACATCGATCAGCTGCCTCCTGCACACCCGCTACTGGAGATGTGCCCACAACCAAGGTACATGCCCTTGACCAGAATCAAACCCGGGACCCTTCAGTCCGCAGGCCGATGCTCTATCCACTGAGCCAAACCAGTCAGGGCACAAAGGATTCTTGACAGTTCTAGGCTCTCATGCCCCCACTGTAATCCTCCCTTCTGGACCGGAGAGGTTTTATTGGCTGTGCCAACTACAGCCTGGAGAGGCTGCTTGGCCCCAGATTGGAGAGCCCCCTTCTGGCCCCATTGCCTGGGGGAAGCAAGACAGCCAATTACAGCCCAGGCCGGTGTGGCTGTTGGTTGAGCCTCATCCCATGCACCAAAAGGTCACCAGTCAGGGCACAGATCCAGGTTGCAGGTTTGATCCCTGGTAAGGGTGCATACAGGAGGCAGCCAATCACTGTTTCTCTCACATTATTTTTTTTCTCTCTCCCTTCCTCTAAAAAATCAATAAAAATATATATTTTTTAAAAGGAGCCCTGGCTGGTATTCTCAGTGGTTAGAGTGTCGGCCCGAGCACAGAAGGGTTTCAGGTTTGATTCCTAGTCAAGGGCACCTACCTGGGTTGCAGGTTCAATCTCCAGCCAGGTCAGGACGCATGAGGGAGGCAACCAATGGATGTCCCTCTCTTACATCAATGTTTCTCTCTCCCCCTCCCTCCTTCCCTTCCACTCTCTCTAAAAATCAATGGAAAAAATATCCTCGGGTGAGGATTAGCAAAAATAAAGACAGCCAATGACAGCTCCTCTCCAGAGCTAAGGCCAGATGAGGGGCAAAGGGAAGCCAGGGCACCGCAGTGAGCATCTCATGCCACCAACAGCCGCAGAGCCAGGGAGGGACTTACACAAAGTCACACAGGGAATCCGTGTTGGAGCACAGACTAGAAACAGGCCTCCTTTCTGTTGTCTGAGCCCTTCAGAAGGGCAGATTCCGACTTTTGACAGGCATGTGTGTGTGTGTGTGTGTGTGTGTGTGTGTGAAAGAGAGAGAGAGAGAGGGAGAGAAAGTCCTAAAGAGTCTGTCTCCCTCTCCCCAGGGCCTTGCTCCAAAGACCTCAAGGCCATAAGACTCTACAGACCTAGGGGTCAGGGGCAGACGAGACTGCATAATCACAGCTTCCTTTCCTGGCCGTCCAGAGAGCTGTGGTGTCTATCTCCTGTTCCGGTTGGGCGGCTCAGGTAATGGTGTGAGGCAGAGGTGAGGTGGAGAAGCTGTGAGGCTATGCTGACTTACACGGGTGAAAGGGACATCCAGGAGGGGGACGAAAGGTAAGGAAGAGAATAGCTGTGCTGGGTCCTTTTGTTCTTCTGACAGAACAGGGTGGGGGGCAGCTCTTGTCCAGGGAAGGGTGGGGCTATGAGCCAGAGACAGGTGAAGAGGCTGGGCAGGTTTGGGGTAGAGTGTGGATTCTACGAGAAATGTAGTGACTTGGAAGCAGCTCATCTTCATTTGGATCACACATTTACCCGCTGAACACATGTATTACCCTCTACTGAGGGCCAGGCCTGTGTGAGGCACAGGGATACAGCAACAAACAAAACAGACATGGTCCCTGTGCTCAGCAGCTGACATACTAGTGGTGAAGACGCCTGTTGAATAAATGCACACACGTGTGGAATAATGTTGAGTGGTGCTAAGTGCTGTGACTAACCCAGAGCAAGGGCTTAGCTAGAGAGAAGGGGGACATGGGGGAGGGGGCAGAGGCCTATTGCTTGAAGCTGAGCCCCAGGAAAAGGAGCCAGCACGTGAGAAGGGAGCAGAGAATCCCCAGTGGTAGGAATGGCCTGTGCAGGGATCCCAAGATGGAAAAGGATGTGATGGGCTGCGCAGGAAGGCCAGAGACCGGTGAAGAGGCTGGGCCGGCTCCTGAGGTTTGGGGGGGAAAGTGTGGATTTTATGGGAAGTGCAGTGGTTAGAAACCACTGGAGGGTCTAAACAAGGGGAGGTGTGACATGGTTGACATTTTAGGAAGGTCACCTTGGTGCTGTATGGAGAGTGGACTGGATGAGACAGAGACTCAGAGAGCTCCTGGTCAGTCGTCCGGAGGAGAGATGATGGTGTCCTTAGCCAGGCTGATGGCTCTGGAGATGGAAGAGGAAGGCTGAAGTTGTCATCTGTTTGGGAGGTAGACTCAGGACTTGCCAAAAAATTGTAGTATGTGGGGTGAGGGGAAGGTGGGGCCAAGGATGACTCCGAGTTTACTTACCCAAATGCCTGCACAGAGGTGGTGCCATTTACACGGATCCCTCTGGGAGGAGAGAGTAACCTCCCAAGAGCCCAGTGTGGAGAGGAGATGAGGACAAGGAGAAGGGGAAACAAGTGGGGTCCACAATGGCAGGTTAGGAGCTGGAGGGCAAGGGGTCCGCAGACAAAGGTATCCTCGCTGCAGACAGGAGCAGAGGGGCAAGGCCAGGCTGCCCTAAAGGAACGCGCGACGGGCCCTTCAGAGCACCTCAGAGCCTTGGTGCTGCGAGAAACCCAAGGTCAGCGAGCCCGCCCAGGCCTGCCTTCCCCATTACCCCGGGGCTGGCGCCCAGGGCCAGGCAGACACCCCTGGCTGATGAGACCCTTCCTTTCGCACAGCCCGGGTTTTGCGTTGTTGTTGTTTTAAATGGCCACGTAAGTACGATTCTACCCTCGTAAACGTGTCCAGTGCTGCTCATTAGTGCGCCTTGTCATGTGGCGGCCACCACCCCTCTGCGCGGCTCCAAGACCCACCTCCCTCCCGCACGGGCTAAACCGCACCCCCGGAGCCTTTCTTCTCGCTTCCCCCTGCGAGGTGCCCCGGCCAGCCCTTTCCGCCCGAGAATCTTATGTTCAACAATCAACGAAAGGTCCTCGAAGCCAGAACGAACGGCCACTTCCCACAGCGGGATCCGGCCGCGACTGCTTTCATCTTTCTCTAGTGCTGGTGGCTGCAGCTTGGATCCTAGTCTCCGGCCCGGGTCGGTGCGGACGGTCTCGCTGCGACACCTGGGAAGTCCGCACTGAGCCGGTGACTCGCGCACCGAGCACCGGGGCCGCGTCCTCCGTGTTCCCCGCGCTCGGCTGCGTAGTCGCGCGCCTGCGAGAGGAAACGAACGAGGTGTGCGCCCCGCGCTCCCGGCCCACGTGACCTGCCCCCAACGGGCTCCGTCACGTGACAGTGGAGTTGCAAACGTCTTCCTCACGTGACGGAGGCCCGGTGTGTGGACCAATGAGGAGGCGGGGCGGGCTGTCAGGGGTGCGCGCGAAGGTGCTCCGGCCATCCACGCTTCCGAGAGGAGGGAAGCCGCCAGTCTCTGCCCGGCGCAGGCCAGCCGGCCTGGGTGCAGGCGGCGGCATGAAGTGTCTGGTCACAGGCGGCAACGTGAAGGGTGAGTGGGGCCTGGCGGGGTCGGGGGGACGTGGGACTGCCCGAGGCTCCAGCCTAACCCCTGATGCTCTTCTCCCCACGCAGTGCTCGGCAAGGCCGTCCACTCTCTATCCCGAATCGGGGACGAGCTCTACCTGGAGCCCCTGGAAGACGGGGTGAGGAGCTGGAGTCCGGGACGGGATGGGATTCCAACAGGGAGCCCTAACCTGGGCTTGAGTCTCGCCTCCACCAGGCAGGATGCCCGGGACAGATTTGTCAGCTGAGTTTCAGTGTCCAACCCCGGTGCTGGGGCACCAGTTTGGGCCCTGTCGTTTCCCAGGCCTGTGTGTGGACTGAGGACAATTGTTCTCCCTGAAGTGCCAGGTGGCCGGTGGGGGTGACTGGGGGAAAGGCGCAGTGAGTTGGTGTAAGGCCCTGGTGGGAGCAGTGCTGAGGCCAGCTCTGGGGAGGCTTCGTGGAGAAGGTATCCGATGACCGGAAGGGGTCAGGATTTCAACAGGTGATGGTGGAGGTGCAGGACATTAGGGCAAGTGTCACTGCCCTGACTGCGTTCCTCTCCCTGCTTTTCCTTGCCCAGCTCTCTCTCCGGACCGTGAACTCCTCCCGCTCTGCCTATGCCTGCTTCCTCTTTGCCCCGCTCTTCTTCCAGCTGTACCAGGCGGCCACCCCTGGTCAGGACCCACTGCGCTGTAAGATCCTGATGAAGGTGAGGTCCTCCCCTCAGCAGCGGTACTGCACCCCCCAGGAGCCCCCGCAGCAGTGCGGCTGCTCTGGGCACTCAGTAGATGCTGACTGGGGAGAGAGGTGTGTGCGGGGGCAATCCAGTGCACAGTGCAGCGAGGAGCACAGTGAAGACATCTGCAGAGGGGAATGCAGACGAGGAGAGGGTGATCAACCCTACCAGGGACCTGGAGAGAGAGGTGACATTCAAGCAGGTCCTGCAAGGCATCCAGACAGGGAGCAGCATGAGCAGAGGCCTAGAAATGTGTCAATGACGGATAGTTGTGGGAGCTCCCTTCCTGGTCTGACGGTGCTGAGCCCATGATGGGCTAAGGGCCCACAGGGGACGTGAGAACTGGTGGTTGGAGGTACAGTGTTGGCCTGATGTGTTTCCCCCACCTAGTCGTTCCTGTCAGTCTTCCGCTCGCTGGTGATGCTGGAGAAGACAGTGGAGAAATGCTGCATCTCCCTGAATGGCAGGAGCAGCCGCCTGGTGGTCCAGCTGCACTGCAAATATGGTGAGTGGGCAGCTGGCCAGCAAGGGGGTTCCTGGGGTGTGGGGGTGGAGGTTGGCGAGGTCCTGAGACTCTGTCTGCCCGTCCAGGGGTGAGAAAGACTCACAACCTGTCCTTCCAGGACTGTGAGTCCCTGCAGGCTGTCTTCGACCCAGCCTCGTGCCCCTATCTGCTCCGGGCCCCAGCAAAGTAAGTACACCGCCTGCCCGAAAGCTGAGCCCTAGGTCTCCGTCTTCCTTCTTTGGGGCCTCCAGGGTCAATTTAAGAAGGCACCGCTACCACTTTTCCTACAGGGTTTGTGTGAACCTCAGCAGCCATCCAGCCCAGTTTGCTCTCAGGTCCTTGTCTGTCTCTTTAAGAGGGGGAGTAGAGGAGGGACAGGGGCTCCCTTGCTGTAGGCTCCTCACTGTCTTCAGGAGCCTCTAGTCTCACCCCAAGAGCCCAGCTTGTCTTTCTGGCCAGTCAGCCTTCTGGAGAGTAGGTCTCTGGCCTGAGCAGCCTTGAAAGTCTGTCGTCAAGCTTTGTAGCTCAGGGTCAAAACCCTTCTTTGGTTTGGTTATCCTTCTGGGGTGCTCCCCACTCCAGGGCAGCCTCTCCCTACCTGCCCTGACTTTAGCCTTGAGTCCTCAGGTCAAGGCAGGAGGCTGGGTGGGGAGGTTGTGGTCCAGGAGGCCTGCCTAACAAGCAGCTCCAGAGCTGGAACCATCCGGGCAATCCGAGCCCCCGGGGGCTGGGAGGTGGGGACTGCAGTGGAGGCCCAGGTCCCTGGTGAAGACCAGTGCAGAGGGGTGGCTCCCTTCCCGCCCATGCTGGGTGCTCCTGGCATTCAAGTAGCCCAAGGTCTTGTTCATTTCTTCTGGTAGCCATAGGCCATGTAACGTGAAGGTCCCTTTGGGTCCTGGCTATATGGTTTCTGAGTTCTGTGTGTAGCACTGCTCCTTTAGGTAGAGAAAGAGGGAAGGCTATCACCTCTGGACTGGATTTTGAGGCTACTTCTCTTTTTTAATGGGTAATTTTTTCTTTTTCTTACAATTTTAAATACATATAAAAGATGCCAGCTCCTGTCCCAACTGTCTTGAGGCTAATTCTAAATATTACTTCATTTGTAACTACTTATTACCATGTATCCCTAAAAAACAAGGGTGTAGGGTTCTTTTTGAAGGCCAAGTGGTAAGGATAGAATGGGTGTGGTTTCCCACCCCTGGATGGACAGGTGTTGTCTGCCTGGTATAGCCCATCCTTCCTGCTGCTTTCTCTGGGCTCTACTCTTGTCTGTCCTGTCCCTTACAGTGGACTTTGCTGCCATGACAGCCTGGGAGCTTTTGATGGGGCAGGAACCATGTCTTGCTCACCCTGTCCTCCTTCCTGGGGCATGCTAGGCCTGGCTCATGGCAATCCCCCTTCCATACTGGTGCGTATATCACTGTCCTGCCTCAGGTCCTCTGAGAGCAAAACCACTGGGTAGGGCCAAGCCTTAGGTGTGATGCTCTGCCCTCCTCACAGGCTTCTGGGGGAGGCTGTTCTGCCCTTCCCCCCTGCACTGGCTGAAGTGACGCTGGGCATTGGCCATGGTCGCAGGGTCATCCTGCGAAGCTACCAGGAGGAAGAGGCAGGTGAGGGATCTGGACAGGGCCTGGGATAGGGAATGATGGGGTGGGAGGAGCTAGGACCCATGGGCCCAGGTTCCTCTTGTTCCTGCCCCCACAGACAGCACCATCAAAGCCATGGTGACTGAGATGAGCATTGGGCAGGAGGATTTCCAGCAGCTGCAGGCCGAAGAAGGGGTGGCCATCACTTTCTGCCTCAAAGAATTCCGGGTGAGGTTCCCCCCATACCCTCACCATCCCATCCTCCCTGTCCTGCCCAAGGCCTCACTGCTCTGCTCTCTCCTCCCAGGGGCTCCTGAGCTTCGCAGAGTCGGCAAATTTATCTCTTAGCATTCACTTCGATGCTCCCGGCAGGTAATTCCCAGCCTCAGGACAGGGAGGGGAGGGCTCTGGGGTGCCAGGAGCCACAGGGCCCTTACCTTGTCTGGGACCCATCATCTGCCCAGGCCAGCCATCTTTGCCATCAAGGACTCGCTGCTGGATGGCCACTTTGTTCTGGCTACACTCTCAGAGCCAACCCCAAACTCCCAGGACCTGCACTTCCCGGAGCCCTGCCAGCCAGCGCCTCAGCGCCAGGCCCACAGGTGAGGGTTTCCACCGGCCCACCCTCCCAAGTGGCTCTGAGCACCCTGGCCTGAGCCTGCTGCCTCCAGCTTCAATACCTCCCCCTCCATACAGACATTTCCTGTAAGGCCCCAGCCCCTACAGTGCTTCCAGCTTCCAGCCTCGCAGGCTCAGCCTTCCTGGTCAGCTGTGCTCAGAGATCCCTCCCACCCAGGGGAGTGTCCCCAAGGTCAGGCTAGCTTCCTTCTCTGGCTGAGACCTCCCCACTGAGCTTCCTCCCAGACTGGGAGGGGAAGGGGGTTGCTGGAGGCTAGGGGCTGCCTGGGGTGAAAAGCAGGTGGCGGGAAGGGTAGGTGGTTCGGGGAGGATGGGGCGAGTATAGTTTAAGCAGAGGAAGTTTAGTCTGGCCCCCTGCCCAGCAGGTCCCTGGGCCTTAGTGCTCTCCAGCTCCTCTCCCCTGGGAAGGCGAGATATTGGGCCCAAAGTGGCCCAGCTCACCGGACTTACTATTCCCCTCCCCCAGCTGAGCTAAATGGGCCCCCAGGATGCCTCCCTTAGGCCCCTATTTGAACTCTGATCAAAAGATTCCAGGCCCAGCCCCTCCAGGAAGCTGCCACTTAACCCTTGTATCCTCTCTCCTCCAACCAAATAAGGAAGTAATAAAACTAAGAGCTCACCAGTGGTCACAAGGCCCCACACCAACCCCCACCACAGCCCTCCAAGGTGGGCTCTTTTCCTGTTTCTCACTGACATCATCTTTACCTGCAGCACCCCCCAGCCGGATGACTTTGCCAGTGACGACATTGACTCTTACATGATCGCCATGGAAACCACTGTGGGCAGTGAGAGCTCAAGAACACTCCCCTCCGGCTCCCTCTCACCTGGCCTCCAGCCTCCCTGCAGCTCCGAAGGGGAAGAAGATGAAGCTGAGGCTGAGCTCAGTACAGTGCCTGGGACCCCCCCACCCAAGAAGGTAGGGGCTGGAAGTGGAGGCAGAGGATGGGGTGCCAGGTGGGAGCAGCCTCCACAACTCACTGAGCTTCCTATTCTTCCAGTTCCGCTCACTGTTCTTTGGCTCCATCCTGGCTCCTGCACACTCCCCGCTGGGCCCCAGCCCTGTGTTGGCGGAAGACAGTGAGGGTGAAGGCTGAACTGAGAACCTCTTCTGTGCCCAGAGGCCCTGGACTAGATGAAGCCACAGCCTCTGGCTCCTCAGCGCCAGCCAGGGCCAGGGCTGGGTCTCCACGCTGGCGTTGGTCAAGGTGGGCTGGAGCTGAGCTGGCTGGTCCTGCTGCATCCCCATGCCCCAACCGGCTATTGGTAACTGGCCTGGGTCCTGTCATGTCCCCCAATCATGTCTGTTTCGAGGGGAGGTCCACCTGAGAAGAGGTCCCACACCTTATTCCAACCTTGAAACAGAAGCTGGACACCTATCTTCCTTAAGAAATCACAGTGGGGCTGCTGGCCCATTGATCAACTTTTTCTGACAATCATGACTTGTCCCTCCTCCAAATCGGGGATGTCCTATGGCTGGCTGGCTGGCCTTGCTTTTTCAATATTTTTTGGCTCTGGCTGGGAATTCTAAGAAGGCCCTGTGGACCTTAACATGTGGCTGGGGCCCCATGCCTGGCAAGCCACCCCTTGCAAGTGGCTCTGGGCAAAAGAGTGCCAGGCCCACTGTTTGGGACAAGGGAGACAGGCCAGGGCAAGAATCCAGCTTTGACCTTTATTCAAGAGACCAGATGGGTTGCCCAGGATCCGGCTGCCAGCCCTGAGGCCAAGCAAGGCTGGAGACCCACAATCTGGCCCTGCTTTGCCCTGAGCTGCAGCCTCAGCCCCAGGATCCTGCTTGCAGCCACCGAGGCACAGGCAGAGGGAGCCCTGGGGGCTTGGACACTGCTATTGATTCATTAAAAAAAGGAAAAATTCATCAAGGCTCCATGTTCCCTGTGACAGCAGGCCTAGGAAGTCAGCATGACCCCCCCATGCTGCGTGGTTTCTGTACAATCCACCATCTAGGGCAGAGGGCGGGCACGTGGAGGCTATTTCTTGGCTTTGGCGGAGTTACGGGGTGGGGTGATGGGCCGGCCACCAGGGTTCAGGCCACTGAACTGCCCATATTTCCCCTTGTTCTTGTCGGCGGGCTTGAGGATCTAAAAGAGACAACACTGGTCAGGCTCATGGGGCTGAGCCAGGGGCCACCAGCCCCTTCCTTCCCCATCCCCACCTGGAAGGAGCACATGAGCGTCTCGTCCACGCTCATCATGGCGCCAGCATTATCAAACTCGCCGCAGTAGTTGGGAGCTGAGAAGAGTGTCACCAGCTGCCGCTTGGCAAAGAACTCATAGCCATCTTCTACCACCTGGACAAGGATGGGGCAGAGAGTTAAGCAAGTGCTGGCTGCCCAGGGCCCTCTCCTACCTGGACCAGAGCTGCCAGCCCACCTGGTGTGCCCGGCAGATGAGGTCCAAGTCGTGCTTGTGTAGGAACTTGGCCACCACCTCAGCCCCGAAGGTAAAGGAGACACCACGGTCGTTCTCGCCCCAGCCCTGCACGTCCTTGTCAGGGTCGGACCACAGCAGGTCACACAGCAGCCCCTGGTCAGGCACATCTGTGGGCCGCATGATACGCCGAATCTGCTCCATGGACTGTAGGTCGGGGGACAGACCTGGAGGACACAGGTGGCACATCACTTCCTCAAGCCTCAAAACAAGGATGCCCCCCCCCCCGCCCCCAAAAGCCCTGGCCAATCAGCTTTTGTGCACGCATACACTCCACCACTACCCCCTGGCTCTCCTGGATTTTGGGAACCCCGGCAGACAGAACTCATTACCTTCTGCCTCTTTTAAGTCCCTGCCTTCTAGGAGCGCAGAGCTCCCTAGAGAAAGGAGCAAGCAAATTCCATGCATAATGCTGAGGCCACAACAGTGGCGAGTGCAGCCTGACACCAAGGAGCAGGGGAACATCCTGCAGTAAGTGACATCCAAGCCCAGACCCCAGGGAGAGCTGTTCCAGGCGACTAGGAACAAGTCCTCTAGCTGACAGCTTCTTCCCATGAACTCCCTCAGCAGGTGCCCCGCAGCCGCCCTCACCTCCGTGGCAGCAGAAGATCTTCTCGTCCACGATGGCTGCAATGGGCAGGCAGTTGAAGCAGTCGGTGAAGGTTTTCCACAGTTTAATGTTGTAGCGCCTCTTGCCTGCCCAGGGGAAGGAGAATGGCTCATGAGCAGGCCTCCAGGGCCTCCCAGACACAGCTGGGAGGGCATGGGAGATAAGACGGGAACCCCCACCACACACACTGCCTACCAGCCTTCTAGGGGGACTTCTACAGTAGCTGAATCCACGGAACCCCAAAGTTCCAATCTGGAACAGTGTTGGGGTTAGCATCCACCCCCACCCTATGAGCAGGACCAGGCCAAGACTGGGTCTGGTTTATCTCAGCTTCTGGCCAACAGAGTCCAGTCCAGGTAGGTGTCCTAAGTGCTTAAGTAGGAGATGTACTAGAGGCAGTGCCACCAGACAGGGTTCTGCATTAGCCCTTCAGTCAGCAACCATTCACCAGACCCCTGTTGAGTGCCAGACCCCGTGGCAGGAGGGCAGGGCTCTGCCAGACATGGATACCCCTACCACCAGGCCAACTGAATAGCAGGGAGAGCTCTTCAGGCCTTGGGCAGCCCCAGGCACGAAGCTACTCACACTCATCATAGAAGCCGTAGATGCGGTTGATGCTGGCACACTCGTGGTTCCCACGGAGCAGGAAGAAGTTCTCGGGGTACTTGATCTTATAGGCCAGCAGCAGGCAGATGGTCTCCAGCGACTGCTTGCCCCGGTCTACATAGTCCCCCAGGAAGAGGTAGTTGCTCTCTGGAGGGAAGCCCCCGTATTCGAACAGCCGCAGAAGGTCGTAGTACTGGCCATGGATGTCACCTGTGACCCAGGGAACCACGTCAGTACCCGTGCAGGGTCTAGACTTGAACCCAGGACCAGGGTTGGGCTCAAGATTAGAAGGATCCAGGGATTTGGGGGGCCAGTGCCGCCTTCAGGAAACAAAGGGGCCTGGGCAGGAGTCTCACCGCAGATCTTGAGGGGTGCCTCCAGCTCCAGAAGGATGGGCTGGCTCAGGAAAATCTCCCGGGATTTGAGGCACAGGCCACGGATCTCATTCTCTGTCAGCTGTACATTCTTCCCAGGCCGCGAGCCCTGCACTGGAGGCAGACGGGCGTCAGGACCCTGGTCCCCCAGACAGGAGGAGGCTGGGCGACACGGGTGCCCCAAGGGCACTTCTGGGGGCGCCAGGGCCTCCTGGGCCCCTCCTTGCCCCGGACAGATGGTGCTGCTGCGCCTCCCAGGACACGAGGTAGCCTCCCAACTACCCACAAGGCGCTCCAAGGGACTGCTGTGCGCAGGTGCTGCCACCCCAAACCCCTCGGCGCAGGACCCTTGGGTGGGGTGGGGGGGCTGTCTAGGTTTCTCCCTCGCTCCAAAAGACCAGGCCAACCGTGCGCCCCAGGCCCGGGAGAGGGGGCTCCCCGTGCCCCAGCAGCCCCAGATCCCCCAAGCGCGTCGCGAGTGGGGGGGGTGGCTGAGGCCGTGGGACCTCGCGGCCCGTCCCCGCCCGTCTAAGCGGCCCTGGGAGGGGCAGGCGCCCCCGCGCGCCACTTCCGGGCCGGGCCGGGGGTCAGGGCGCAGTGGGAGCCGACCTCCCCCGCCCGCAGCCAACCTTCCAGCAGGCGCCCGATGATCGAGTCCAGGTTGAGCTTCTCACTGTCGGACATGGCAGCTCCGCCGCTCCGGCCCAGCAGCTCCGGGCCCGCTCCTGCCTCCCGCCCTCCGCGGCCTCCTTCCGGCCTGGAGCTCCTTCCGCCCTCCCCGGTCCGCCCCGCCCCGCCCCGCAAGCTCCCTCCCCGGCCCGCGGCCCCAGCTCCATAGCGCCTCCGCTGGACCCTAGCGCAGCGGCCGTGGCGCCCGGGGGGCGGGGCTGCGGGGCGGGGCGGGCCCGACAGGGGGCGGGGCTTCATGGGACGAGGTTGAGGCTGGTTCCGCCCCTGCTCGGCATCACCCAGCCCCTTCCCGAGGCTCTGCGGCCGGAAGTACCTTGGAAGTTGTTTTTCTCTCTCAGGACCTGAACAGTCCTTCCCACCTGGTGTGAGCGCGTTGGTGATTGTTCCCCAGACACTGTGGACTCAGTCCTTCAAGTGCAGAAAAGGGAACTGAGGCTCGGAGACAGCAGGGGGCTGGTCACCTTCACGGAGGACCTGTCTCCTGAGTCTCTGTGGCCCTGCAGGCGGCTGACCAGGACTCCGAGCCCGTTTGGGGCCCCACTGTCTGTGGTGCAACCTAAATTAATATTTATTTATGAGCCCCATCATTGCCTATTGTGTAGCATAATCATGCTGCATGTGTGCACGTCTGGCCCGGCCATCATAGCTCAGTGGTTCAGCGTCCACCTATGAACCAGGACATCACAGTTCCATTCCGAGTCAGGGCACAGGCCTGGCTTGTGGGCTCGATCCCCAGTGTGGGGCGTGCAGGAGGCAGCCGGTCAATGATTCTCTCACCATTGATGTTTCTCTCTCTCCTCCCTTCCTCTCTGAAATCGATCAAAAAATACATATTTTTAAAAGTATTACTTTGTAAAGAGCAAATATTAAATAAACCATAATTCTCACTGGCTCACTGAATTGAGTGTTTTACATGCTCGTCTCCTCAAAACTAGAGGACGCCTGGTCTCTCTACCTCTGGCAACCCTGGCCCCATCACAGCCAGCACAGGAACCCACGCCTGCCCCAAGGGTAGAGGGAGGAGCCGATGGCCCAGGGACACTGGGGTAGGCAGGAAGAGCCTCAGAGAGGAAGGGGTGACCCCCCCACACACTTTGGGGAGGGGCCCCCAGTGAGTTGCTGAAGCTGTGGCTGAGGAGGAAGTGAGAGGAGGAGGTGAGGTGCAGCAGGAAGGTAAGCTGGGGCTGGGCCTGGGGCTGGGTCTCTGTACAGAGGCCTGGCTTTGCTGCCACTTCAGGGCCCACCCCTCCAGAAGAGGGGCTAGAGGGGCTTGGTGAGAGACCCTGAAACCTCCTCCCTACACTCGCAGCCAGGTTCTGCGGCTGAGGACGGGCTGCCTGGGAGCCCAGGCCCAGACTGGCCAGGAGCTGCCTCTCACGCTCGCTTTCCCCGCATCTTGCAGCTGTTACATTGCGGGTCTGCGACAGCATGGCCCAGTCCCTGGGTGAGGACCTGGTGCAGGATGACTCCAGCTCTTTGGGTTCTGACTCAGAGCTGAGTGGCCAAGGCCCATATCGCCAGGCTGACCGCTATGGCTTCATTGGGGGCAGCTCAGCAGAGCCAGGGTAAGTGGGGAAGGAAGTGGGGGGTGGGGGCTGGGGGGGAGGGGGAATGCATGGATTGAGGGTGGGGGCTGAGGGCTGATTTCTAGAGTGAGGCCCAACCTCAAGGGTCCTGGAAAGGGCTGGGGTTCAACCAGTGTCACTCCTCAGGCTCCAGGTAGAATCCTAAGGATGGCAGGGCTGGGGGTAATATGTCCAAGTATGCCTCTTTTAAAAATATATATTTTTATTGATTTCAGAGAGGAAGGGAGAGGGAGAGAGAGAGAGAAACATCAATGATGAGAGAGAATCATTGATTGGCTGCCTCTGGCACACCCCTCACTGGGGATCAAGCCCACAACCCGGGCATGTGCCCTTGACTGGAATCGAACCTGGGACCCTTCAATCCGCAGGCCAACACTCTATCCACTGAGCCAAACCAGCCAGGGCCAAGTATGCCTCTTTCACACCCAGTCTCCGAGGGTGTGTACCCACCCTTGGAGCCAAACATTCTTCCCCTTTTAATCTCTGGCCCAAGAATCCCAAATCCGAATCACAGAAACCCACACCTCTTCCCCCACACGTCCCGTTCCCAATCTATAGAGAGGATAATGAGCCCAGAGACACAAAGGAACTTGCCCGAGGTCACACCGCAGCTCAGAGACAGAACCAGACGCAAACTCTGGGACTCCTGGCTTCTAGAACAGGGTTCTGTCCACTCAGCTTCTGCTCTGAGTTGTCTGCGCCCCTATTCTGGGGACAGCCAACCGGCCCCTCCCCCAACGCACATCTACACCCCCCTGCTTCTGAGTCTTTCCTGCTTCTGCCCACATCAGAGCCACATCCTTTCCTGTCCCCATAACAACTACTGGCAACTCCTGGGTGACAGGTCAGTTCCCCAGTGGCTGCACAGGGTGCAGGAGAGTGTCGGATGTAGGCTCCCGGTAACAGCTGCCCTGCATCTGCATGTCTGACATGTGCTCCCAGGCCAGGTCACCCTCCCGCAGACCTTATCCGGCAGAGGGAGATGAAGTGGGTGGAGATGACTTCACACTGGGAGAAAACCATGTCTCGCCGGTACAAGAAGGTGAGAGGGCAGTGGCCCACCCGGCCTCCTTGGCTCAGCACCCTTTGCCTTGGTCCAGGCCCAGGCAACATTTACCCCCCCTGCGTCCCGCACCTCCTGCCTTTTCTCCCGACCGCCCAAAGTGGCCCTTGCCCCATGACAGGCTGTGTTTGGTGCCTGCTCAGAGGAGCAGGGGAGGCTGGGGGGCTGGCCTACTGGGGTCCCTTGGCCTCCCCCACAGGTAAAGATGCAGTGCCGGAAAGGCATCCCCTCAGCCCTGCGTGCCCGGTGCTGGCCCCTGCTGTGCGGGGCTCACGTGTATCAGGAGAACAACCCTGACACCTACCAGGTAAAAGCGTGGGCAGGGGTCCTACTTCCCCTTCCCGGAGCCCCTCGCCGCTCTGAGCCCTCGCATCCACCTTCCTGCCCACCCACAGGAACTGGCTAAGGCCCCAGGAGATCCGCAGTGGATGGAGACCATCAGCAGGGACCTGCACCGCCAGTTCCCACTGCACGAGATGTTTGTGTCACCCCAGGGGCACGGGTACGAGGCCAGTGATGCCCAGGGATCCCGGCCTCACAACCCCAGGCATTCGGTCTAGCCACCCTCCCCACCCCCACCCCTGCTCCCCCAGCGTCAAGTCTTGCATCTCAGGGGATCCAGCAAGGCCAGGGTGGTGAGGTCTGGGCAGAGGCTGCCAAAGGTTGGGGAAGGGATGCCTAATGGGGTCTTCTGGCACAGGCAGCAGGGGCTCCTGCAGGTACTCAAGGCCTACACCCTCTATCGGCCGGAACAGGGCTACTGCCAGGCCCAGGGCCCTGTGGCTGCTGTGCTGCTCATGCATCTGCCCCCTGAGGTGAGTGCCCCTGACCCTGCGCTAGGGACCCACGACCCTGACCCCCCCCCAACCTCACTCACCTTGTCCCCAACCCAAGGGACTCTGAATTTGTGTACTTGTGACCCTTGATCCCCAACCCTAGTGACCCTGGGCCCTTGTAGTCCTGGGCCCTGGACCCATGACTTCCTAACCCCAGGTTCTCTGACCTCAGGGACCTGGGATCCTTGCCTCCCAGATCCGGTCCTAGTGATCCAGGGCCTCATTACTGCCAACCTCAGTGACCTTCAAGCCCAACAAGCTTGACTCCAGTTACCTTGCTCAGTGATCTCGGAGTCTGGATGTTATTACCTTGACCTCATGACTCCCAGTTCTTTTGTTGTTGTTTCTGTTTGTTTTTTGTTAATCCTCACCTGAGGATATTTGTCCCATTGATTTTTTTAGAGAGAATGGAAGGGAGGAGGAGAGACAGGGAGAGAGAAACATCGATGTGAGAGACACATCGATTAGTTCCTCCCACAAGTTCCTCGACCAGGGGACTGAGTGTGCAACTGAGGGACGTGCCCTTGACTGGAATCGAACCCGGGACCCTTCAGTCTAACCACTGAGCCAAACCAGCTAGGGCCCGACTCCTGGTTCTGAACCTTACAAACATGATCCCTTGACCCAATGACTCCAAGAACCCAGTACTTGAACTCTGAGCCCCCAACCCTTGACCAGTGAGCCCCAACCCTGTTGACCCTCAAATTCAACACCCTGAGCTCTGTGACCAAATCATGGGTAGCTCTCTCTCTGGGCACAGGCAGGCTTTTGGTAAAAGCCCCCCAGCACTGCGTTCAGGCTTCTGGCTTGAGCCACCACAGATGGTGTCCAGGGCTCCCCTGCACCCCTTCCCCTGCCCTGCGGTCCCCTTGGTGGTGGGCACTCACGCCCGGCTCTGTCCTCAGGAGGCCTTCTGGTGCCTGGTGCAGATCTGCGAGCTTTACCTGCCCGGCTACTATGGGCCCCACATGGTGAGAGGCTGAATGGGGCCAGAGGGCACAGCAGGGGGGCTGGGCAGGCGGGTGGAGGCCTGGGGAGGGAGCGGAGGTACTGACGGACGTGGCTGCAGGAGTCTGTGAGGCTGGACGCCGAGGTGTTCATGGCCCTGCTGCGGCGGCTGCTCCCACGCGTGCACAAGCACCTGCAGCAGGTGGGCGTCGGCCCCCTGCTCTACCTGCCCGAGTGGTTCCTGTGCCTCTTCGCCCGCTCCCTGCCCTTCCCCACCGTGCTGCGTGTCTGGGACGCCTTCCTCAGTGAGGGTGAGTGGGGACTGCCAGGCGGGCGGTGGGGCCAGGGCTACAGCCTTGGGTGCTCCGTGCGCAAGGAATGAACCCGCCAGCTCTGCTCTGCCCCGCCCGCTCTTGCCCATCCTGGCCCTGGGTCTGGGTGGCCGGGTGTGCTGAGGGTGTTGGTGCCCTGCCAGCTCTGGGGAGACAGCCCGGCCCCCGGCCACGCACTCCCAGTGTAATGAATGGTCGCCCCTGCCCTGTGTGGTGAGACCACTACAGGGAGGGCAGCCTCTGCCAGGGCAGGGGCAGGGGGCCGGGGAAGGCTGGACCAGGGAGGCTCCCTCTAGGCAGATGCGGCAGGAGCCATGCAAGGGCTCAGGGGCTGGCACAGCGGGGACATGGCCAACGGTCGAGGCCCGCACCCTGGAGCCCGAGTGCCTACTTGGTGTGTGCTCACTAGTGCCCGGTGCTGCCCTGTACACTGGGGCCACCTGTGTGAGGGGACCTACATTCTGGGGGTGGGGATGCAAGGCTCCTGTAACCACATTTTTGTTTATTTATTTTTTAATATATTTTTATTACTGCTTTCAGAGAGAAAGGGAGGAGGGATAGAAACATCAACCATAAGAGAGAATCATTGATCGGCTACCTCCTGCACACCCCACACTGGGGATCGAGCCCACAACCTGGGCATGTGCCCTGACTGGGAATCGAACTGTGACCTCCTGGTTCTTAGGTTGCTGCTCAACCACTGAGCCACGCCAGCTGGGCTAATTTTTAAATATTTAAAAGTGTTTATTGTACTTTTTTATTATTTATTATTTTCCTTTTTAATTAATATTTTACGCAGGCAGGACACTGTCCACAGGGTCCAGGCTGCAGATGACTCGGGCGGGGTGTGAAGAGGGCTGGATGCCAGGGCCAGGCCAGGAGTCGGGGAGTCGGGGCAGAGCCGAACCGGACTCCAGGTCTTTGGGGCTCGGCCTCCCTTCTCCCATCAGTCACCTGCCTGCATTCTGTCCATCTGGGTTGTCCAGCAGTTGCACCTGAAAAATGGTAGAAATTCCTCAGTGCTTTGAGCTGCTGTGTGCCCGGTGGGCTCCACGCTGGCTTAGAGCTCTGGCCGTGGTGTCCAAGTCGCCTTCTGTGGGCCTCCTCCCCTCCAGCTCAGACGTCCAGGGCGGTGTGGCTGAGCGATCCTTGCCCTCCCCATTGAGGACAAGCCCTCCCTGGGCTCCCTTCATAGTCACTATCGACCCTTCACAGTTGTCGCTGGGCCGCGCTGGTCCCCTGAGCGCTCTCCTTAGCAGACCCGAGGCTGCCTGGAAGGGAGTCTGAGGATTCTGGGGCAGCCCACGGTCACACCTGTGTCCACGCGTATGTGTGCACGCACAAGTGCGCTGTGCTCTCGGCTTAGGGAGGAGCAGCTCTGGCCGGAATCTCTCTGGAACCAGAACAAGCTGGAAGGGCCTGAATGGGAACCCCTGCCCGGCCCAGCCTTGTAGGAACACAGAGCTGAGACCCAGAGAGAGAGAGAAGGCTTTGTGTGAGGTTGTCAGTCCCCCCTGGCTCCTGGCAGGTGCTCTGCCCGGGAGCATCTGTGGCTGCTGAGACATGCTCACCAGTGACCCTAAATTGCACTCCTCTTCGTCCTTGCTGCTGGCCTGGGTTGTGTATAGAGTTTGGGGGGGGTGTGGGGGGTGGTGGAAGGAATCTGGGGAGAGGGCAGCTTCACGTGCAGGTTCAGGAGGGGCGGGCTGGCCCCACTGAGTGAGCCTGGTCTGCAGGTGTGAAGGTGCTGTTCCGTGTGGGGCTGACGCTGGTACGCCTGGCGCTGGGCACCGCAGAACAGCGCCTGGCCTGCCCGGGGCTCCTGGAGACACTCGGTGCCCTTCGAGCCATCCCCCCCGCCCAACTGCAGGAGGAGGTCTTCATGTCCCAGGTGGGTGCCCCCTGCCCGCCCTCCCCTGCCGCACAGTCGGGGAAACTGAGTCCCAGAGCCAGAGTCATAGTGAGAACCAGTGCTTAGTTCCTGCCCTGTGAGCACAGAGAATGTGAAAACCCCAGGCCTCAAGCGGCTTTCTATGACTCCCTCTGAGCCTGCCAGCCCCTCAGCCCGCAGCCACTTCCTGGGGCTGTGTACTGCCCGCCCTACGGGGACCTCACGGCTTCCTGGCTTCCTGCCTTCCTGCCATCCAGGCAAACTCAGTACCAACTGCTCCCCGCAGGTGCACAGCGTGGCCCTGTCGGAGCAGGACCTGCAGCGGGAGATCAAGGCCCAGCTGGCCCAGCTGCCAGAGTCGACTTCCGGGCCACCTCCTCGGCCAAAGGCCCGCCTGGCCGGGGCCCAAGCCATCTTTGAGGCCCAGCAGCTGGCCCGGGCGCGGGGCGGCACCAGGCCTGAGGTGCCCCGCATCGTCGTGCAGCCCCCAGACGAGCCCAGGCCACCGCGGCGCAAGCCCCAGACCCGAGGCAAGACTTTCCATGGGTTCCTGACTTGGTCCAAGGGCCCCCCTCTGACGGGCCCCCCCAGGTCCCATCGAAGCTCCACCTCCTTCTCGGACACCCGATTTTGAAGGCCCCACTTCTGAGGGTACCATGGACTCAGTGTCCCCCAACCTCAGTGACCTGAATGGCTGATGCCAGCCTCACAAATGGGCACCGCACTTTATCGCTGGGATTTAGGGGCTCAGCCGCCTTCTCCCTGTCCATCCGCCAAGGGTAGTAAATGAACCAGGAGGCATCGGCTAGAAATAAATGATTAGGATTTATTCATAGTTCTTAGTGTTTGCAAACCCCGAACATGACTGGGCAACACCCGGTGTCCGGGTGAAGAGGAGCCGAGAGCTGTGCGGAAAGCACCTCCCTGCGCGGCCGGAGAAGCGCTCTCCCGGGCGGCAGGCAGGCAGCAGGCGAACATTCTTTCCTCAGTTCCTCATTTTCCATAAGTCCTACCTATAGGCATCTCCAGGCAGTGACGCACAACTGAGGAGCTCAGAAGTTCAACTCCTCAGGCTAATTAAAGTGAATAAAGTACTTTTCCCCATGAACCTTCCGAGCAGCTTGATGAGCGACTCCGTTCTGAGTCAGCTTAGCTACACTGACTTCAACTTGTTTTCTTCGCTCATTCCTCGCACGGACTGTGCCAGGCACAGGATGAAGGAAGGTCACAGACTGGGGTTTGGGGGCCCAGGCCCACCATCACCCCACAGAGCTGTCTCCTTGCAAGCACAGAAGTGATGCTGAAGGAGCGTGGGGGTCAGGGTGGCCTGCTGGGCTAGGGGACCCCAAAGGACTCCTGGGGAGGCCTGGAATAAAGTCTGATTTAGCAGAAGCCTGCACGGAGTTGGATCAGATGTCCTCCACCCCCAACCCTAGACCAGCTGCCCTTCCTGCCCCTCCCTCCCCACAGCCCCGCCCCTCCTAGCGCCACAGCCACACCACGGCTGCCCATTGGCTGCTGGAAGGTGTTTACCAGCAACGGGGCCCAATGGGGAGCCCGCCTTGCTCAGCCTCTTGGGGCAGGTAGCACCTGTGGGAGGAGGGCTCCCCAAGTGGGTGCTGGGCCCAGAAGTGGGGCTTATCCCCTATTCTGCTTCTCCCCAAAATCTGGTTCAGGACCCGGGGTTCGGTGGGGGGGGCTCTAACCCAAGTTCACACCCCACCCATGATCCGGGCGGGAACAAAGGCCTAGTGTGCCCAGGACAAAGGAGAAAGGTCCCGCTGGCCCTTGTCCCCTGCTGAAGCCTTGCTGCAGCCCCTGGGACTGCCACCATGGAAACCCCTCCTACACTCGTTAATTGCCCCCGTGGGTGCCTGGGACAGGAGCCATCGTCAGGACAACAGGGCTGGCTCCCTGTCCTGCTGCCCTTTCCCCTGGGCACCCTCCCAGCAGGGTGGGAGGAGGAGGGTGGGGCGTGGCAGGAGTGGGGGGTAGAGGAGAAAGCACGCGGAGTCCTGCTTAGATGGAGTAGTGGCCGCCCTAACCCTAACCCTAACCCTAACCCTAACTGCCCTGCCAGCCTGCTTGCCTCACATCCCAGCGCCCTGGGCCTGACTTTCCTCCCTGCATCCACAAGGCAAATGCCACCTCAGCCGGGGCCTAGCCAGGGCGGTCTGGGAGTGGGCACAGAGCCACACGGCTCTCTGGGCATGGACGCACACACTCCGGCGGAGGGAAGAGCCCAGCTACCCACTCACCTGCTGTGTGACCCTGGGCAAGTAACACCACCTCTCTGAGCTGCACTGTCCTCATCTGTAAAAGGCAGAGATTCGTAGCTGCTACTCACAGGGTTAAGTGAGATGTGACACAAAGGCCCTCTACGCAGCACCCAGGACAAGGTCAAGAAACGCTTGCTGTCACTGCTACTGAGCGCCTGCCTTCTGCCAGACGCCCCTCGCCCAGCCTCTGTGAAAGGAGGTTCTGTGATTCCCATCAGAGGATGAGAAAAGTCTGCAGATGCTGCAGAGCTTGTGTGAAAACAGGCCACGGGTCCCAACTGAAGTCACTGATGCTAAGCCACACGTTGTCACCAAACCAAGACTGACTGACAGCTTCCGCTCTCCCAGAAGCGGCATCTTAAACCAGTCCATCGGGAATCACCTGGTCAGCACCGGTTAGAACCCTACCGCCCACGGAAGGAATGCAATAGCCCACCTTGCACTAACCAACCGCTCTTTTGCCGAGAAAACTTCCTCGTTCAGACCCCCTCTGTCTGTAGTCTGTCTATCTGTCTTTTATTTGGGGGGGGGGGGGGACAATTAGCTGTAATTTGGGCCTAGCTGGGACACCCTGAGCCTCAGGCAGGCTGGGACCCGGTCAGGCCAGGCCTCCCCTCCCCCAGCCCCGCCCCTCCCCCACGAGCGGTCCACCCGAGATTCTAATCAGGCCCACAACACTGTGTCCTTCCTTTTTTTTACACCGTGTCCTTCCTTGCCAGGACCTGACTGTTCTTTATCTTTAAATTATCCCAGAGTCTTTGCTTTTGCGCAGCTCCTCGGCTTTCTGTCTGCTGGATTGGCTACTGCCCAATTTATGAATCATTGAATAAAGCCAGTAAGGTCTTTAAAACTTAGTTGAATTTTTGGTTGTCGACACTTGTTAAGTGTCAAGCTCATGCTCTTCAAGGACTTCCGTGCCCCACTCCCGCTGCCATGGCACCTCCTTCCAGGAGCCTGTGAGACCCCAGCAGCCAGCCCTGGATTGCTGTGTGTTGGGGGTGTGGGACGGGCTGGGGGACCCTGTTTAAGTCACTCCTCCCCTCCACGTCCCTCCAGTGGTAAACAGAGGAGGGTCCTCATCGGCGGCTCTGTATACACTTGCAGAAAGGACCCCAAACCGCCAACCCTGTCCCAACAAGTGCCACGGGCCCTCAGGACTCTCCCCAGCCCAGGAGGCACATGGGGACAGCCAGGGGGTCACCAGGGAGAGGGTCTGAGGTGGGGGGTGAGGTGAGGAATTGCAGCAATAGCCTAGCCTACACGTGCTGGGCGCTGGCACGTGCCAGTCCTGAACAGCCCGGTGAGGTGGGAACTAGCCCATCTTAGGCAGGAGGTGAGTGGGGTTCCGACCAGAAAAAGGAGGTGCCCAGGTCCCACGCTGGAGCTAGGATTGGAACCCACCGGGTATGACACTTACACTTGAGCAGAGGGTGAGTCTCTGGCTGTGTATCTGGGGGTGAATTCGTGGCTGTGAGCCAGATCTCTTGGGGTGTGCTTCTGTGGGTGCATCTGGGTGTAAGGGTGGGTGTCTTGGGGAGGCTGTGGGTATCCAGCTGGCCTGGGTGTTGATGGGCAGGGCAGATCCTGTAGATGACCCTCTCCCGGTGCTCAGACTCACGGGCACTCCCCCAGCCTGGGCACCCCCTTCCCTCTGGCCCCCAGTAGGGCAGAGGGTGTCCCAGGGAACTGGGACTGCCTTTGTGGGGACGCCTTACTGAGTGGTCACTACTCCTGTGAGGAGGGGCCCATGCACAGGGACCTGTGGCCGCAGGGCAGAGTGCTCCTGGCCGGACAGACAGCTGCTGGCTGCGGACACCACCCAGGGACAGAGCTCGGACTGTGCCCAGGCTCTCCTGGCCCCCACCCAGGGACAGCCCTGGTACCAGTCTCTGTTGGCTCGGCTCCCCCACCTTCCCCCTCTGCTCGATCCTTCTCTTCCATCGGGGGACGTCCTCATCTCCCCAGCCTATGTCGGTGCCCGCTCTGGGGGTCCGGCCCCGGCCCCGGGCTTTCTGTCTGAGGATGCCGTGTGCTCCTCCGTCGGTCTCTCCCTGGCCCTCCCGGCACCTGCCCCTTCGGGTCGGGTCGGGTGTCCTCTCATCCCAGGGACCCAAGACGTCCCCAGACTTCCCGACCTTCCGACGGGCGGTGGCAGTCTGGGCGGGCCTCCCGCGGGCGGTGGCCTCGGGCCGAGCCGCCCCTCCCAGCGCTGGGCATGCCCCGGGCGCTGCTATATAAAGCGCTGCTGCCTCAGCCCCGCGCTTCGCCAACGTGCCCTGGCTGAGCCCCATCTGGTCCTCGAGTCCCGCCGAGTCCCGCCGAGCCGCTGCCACCCACCAGGTATCCTGGCTCCTGCCCTCGCCCGGGGAAAGCCAGGGAGGAGCGCTATGGGGGCAGGGGCAGGGGCAGGGGCTGCGGCGCGGGGACCCGCGCGCCCCCAAGGGACTGGCTGAGTGCCTGGCCCCCCCAGGGCTGCGGGCAGGAGCTCACACGCCCCGGGGTGATGTGTGAGCTCCCGCGCAGGGTCCCTGGGTCAGGGCGGCAAAATCCCTCCGCCTCCTGGGGGTGGGGGTGGGGGTGGGGGTGGGGCAGGCTCAGGTCCCTCCCGGCTGCGCTGTCCACCTCTCCGCCCCCCTGAGTGTTAGGGGCTGGGCTGTGGGGAGGGGACGGGCGGCCCTGACTCCCTCTCCGGTCTCTTCCTCTGTCTCTGCCGCCAGCTCTCAGCCTCTCTCCACCTGCAAGATGGTGAGTCCCCTCGGGTCCCTCCCCCATGCCCAAGGCCCCCCCAGACAGAGGGCCCAGAGGGCAGCTTCTCCCCAGAAGCCCAGGCCCCTCGCCAACACATGCCCCCTGGCCCTGTCCTGTGTCTGGACGAGCAGCTCCTGCGGGTCAGGCGCTCTTCTCTCCCATCAGCCTGGCAGGTGGGCACTGCTGGCCTCCCTTGGCATCCATTCATTCTGCAACGTTTATGGAGCACCTCCCAGGCACCGGCACCATTCTAGGATTGGGGGGGATGTGACAACGAACCCCGTCTGGGCTCTCGGGGAGTTCGCCTTCTACGGGAGGGCATGAGGCTCAGAGTTTGGCACTGACTGGTGAGCTGGGACCCAGACCTCTGCCCTCCTGGCCGCGTGCAGCACACTGTCCCCCCGGTCACCGAGGTGATGCTTTTGGTCCAAGGTTCATCAGCACCCAAGGGTGGGACAGGACAGGCACCTAGCACCCACAGGCCCAAAGAAATCTCATGACTTGTCCCAGGTGGCCAGCTGGTCCCCTGGAGGAGAGGCCCACTGTGTTCGCTCGAAGCCTCTGAGCAGCCCCAGGTGGGAGTCAAGGATGTAAGATTTCACCCAAAAGCAGCATTTCCATGGCTCAGAGCTGAAAGGAAGGGCATCTGCCTGCTTCTTCCCTACCCATCCCCAGCCTGGGGGTGGGCTTACAGGAAGTCTGACCCTGGGGACGGAAAGGAACAGATTCACCTATAAATCCAGGTCTCAGCAGAGCTCCATGCAGGTGGACGGGTCCCGGAGGCCAAAGAGACACCAGCAGCCAAGAACGATGCTGGGTTATTCTGCTCACTTGTTCTGTCAACAAACATTCACTGAGCAGCCAGCCTGTCAGGCACTGTTTTAGTGCCAGGGCTGCAATGAAGAACAAAACAGACTAAAACCTCTGGCCCTGTGAACCAAGCTAGGGCAAAGCTAGGGCAAACCTGGCAGGGGCGGGGGTGGGGGTAGGGGTGGGGGAAGCGAGGTCCAGCCAGCAGCACCCTCCCTGAGGGCACTGCACGTACAGTCTGCAAAGCATTCCCACCTACACATTACTGGTCTTCATTCCCCAATCAACCGCAGCCTCCCCTGGTTCTTGGGGCGGGGTCTGCCCTGAATGTAACCCAAGGTTAAGTCACTCTTGAGTGACTTAATGCGCCCCTTGCGCTCACCCTGCCCAACACCCACCACTTTCGCCCCCTGCCCCCCAGCTCTCCTCGGATCAGCTGGGTCCCCAGTGGGACTGCCCCCTGGGCTCCAAGGGCCTGGAAGACAAGGAGGGCCCGTGGGGAGGAGGCTCGGGCCTGCCACCCCCAGACTGCTTCCCTGGCTCCTGGCGCGTGGACGTGGGCCTGGACTGCAAGGGCTCCCCCGAAGGGGCAGAGGCGCGGGCCTGGACTGCCTACTACTACAGCCTCCTGCAGAGCTGCCTGCAGCAAGCTGGCCTTCCGGAGACCCAGGACCGCAGCCAGGTGCCCCGCACAGGTGCCCAAGGGCTCCACGGAGGGGGAACCCCTGGGGTGAGGGAGGTGCCCGCAGCCCAGCCTGCTTCCCTCCCTGTCAAGGTCAGTCCCTTCCCCCAGGCTGTGACTAGGTCTGAAGCCCGGGCCAATTTCGGGCAGGCAGGCAGGCAGGCATTGTTTCCACGGGCCTCTGGCACCAGTCACGTCAGAGACCTAGGCTTCCCTCCACCCCCAGAAGGTCCAGCCCCGGAGTTTGCAGCCCATGGTCTGTGGAGCCCCGGCTTCCAGAGAAGTGTCTGGTCTTGGGAGCTGCAGTAGAGGCAGCCAGCAGATGGGACCCCAGCCTCCTTGCCTGCTTCACCTGTTTTACGTATCAGTGGCCACCAAAGCTCTAAAATACAGGAAGAACCAGCCTCGGCTGCGTTGTACAGACTGGAAAACGAGGTGCAGAGGCTCCTCCTCCCACTGCACAGGGGCCAAGGGTCCCAGGAAAGTCAGTGGCGGAGCTCAGGCTAGAACCAAGGTCTCTGGTCACGCCACCTCCAGCGCCTTCTAGACCAGCTGCAGAGAGAAGGGAGCTAGCCTCCCAGGGCAGGGGTGGGCAGCGCTTCCTCTTCCCTCTCTAGCTTCCCCTCTGTCCCTTTAACTGCTCTCATCTATACCCAGAAGGGCCATGGGGGTCAGGAGAGGTGGGCAGGGAGAAAAGCAGGGAGCCCCTGGTGAGCTTGGCCTGTTCTCTTCCCTCGAGGCTGCCCTGGGGCAGAAGTGACCCTGTGCATTCTGGGATCCCCCAGCACCTTTCTGTCTGTGCTGCTGGAGGGTGGGGTCCAGAGTCCCGGTGAGTGTGCACCCCACCCCCTCCTACAGAAAGGGCAGCCCTGCCCTGGCCCAGCCACATCCCAAAATACCCGCCAACCCTGGCAGCTGCCACCATTCCGGGGTGCCAGCTGCCATGCTCAGAGCGGGGGTGGGTTCTGGGAGCAGCTGCCCCCACTGCCCAGGGCCCGGGCTGGAGGAGGAGGGCATGGGACAGGAAGCCTTCCCTGGCCAGCCACTCTCCCCCGTCTGCCCACAGGAAACATGCTGCTTTGCCTGTCCCCTGCGTGGCTGACAAAGGTGCCGGCACCAGGGCGGCCAGGAGAGGCGGCCCTGCTGGTTTCCAAGGCAGTGAGCTTCCACCCGGGGGGCCTGACCTTCCTGGATGACTTTGTCCCCCAGCGCCAAGCCACCTACTTCCTGGTGGGCCTGGGACCGGGTCCTGGCCAGGGGAGGGAAGCGGCTGAGCTCGCTCGCGATCTCACCTGCCCCACCGGAGCCTCGGCAGAGCTGGGCCCGGCTGCTGGAGGACCGGCTGCTGACCAGGCACTTGCTGGCCCCAACGAGGCGGCGTGCTGTGCCAAGCTACCCTGGCTTTCACCTACAAGCCACCACGCTGCTTCGGGGAGGGGATGGCAGCCCGGGACTCCGGCTGGTGGAGCTGAGTGGCAAAGAGGGCCAGGAGACACTGGTCAAGGAGGAAGTAGGGGCCTTTCTGCACTCGGAGGCCCTGGGTGATGCCCTGCAGGTAACAGGCTCCTGCCCTCGAGGTCTGTGTAGATGCCACAGGATGGGACCCATGGATGGTCACCAAGTCCTGCTGGGAAGTTACCCCCACCTTTGTGTCCTGTTGCCACCCCATCTCTGCGGCCACCCCCTGCCCTCTCATCCTACGTTGTGACACCTCATCCCACAGGCACAGGGGTGGGGAGCAAGCCCCTTCCCCTTGCTGTGGTTGCAGGTGGCCATCAAGCTCAGCAGCTGGCGCTGGCGGGGGCGGCAGGCACTCCGTCTGCACCCACGAGCAGAGGTGGGCACAGTGGCGGACACGGTGGTGGCATTGCTGGAGAAACTGGAGGAGGAGGAGAGTGTCCTGGTGGAGGCTGTGTGCCCACCTGCCCGGCTGCCCTCCCCAGGTGAGAGCCACCTGAGCCGGCCAGGGGTGGGAGCTCGGCTCGGTCTCCTGGCTGCTGTGCTGGGCTCAGGCCTCACCGTCTCCCCCCAGGAAATCCCCCGCCAGGTCCGGAGCTGGCTTTGCGGATCTGTGCTGTGGTGTGTCGGACACAGGGTGACAGGCCCCTGTTGAGCAAGGTGAGGGCGGCCCAGGTTTAGGTCCTGACCCTGCTGCCACACCCCAGTCCAGCCCCACTGAGCTGATGAGGGCCCCTGGGCAGAGAGGACAAAATCTTTTTAAAAAAATATTTTTTATATATGTTTATTTTTTATAACACTTTAATGTTTTTATTGATATTAGAGAGAGAGGAAGGAAGAGAGAAACATCCATATGAGAGAGAGAGGAAACATCAATCAGTTGCCTCCTGTGAGCACCCCAACTGGGGAATCAAATCCACCACCTGGATATGTGCCCTGACGGGGAATTAAGCCCACCTTTTGGTGTTTGGGACAACGCTACAACCAACTGAGCCACACCGGCTAGGGCAAGAGGACAACATCATTGAGGGGGATCTTGGTTGCCTCTGGGAGGACTCCTGGGTCTGGCCCTTTTTCATGCTCCTCCAACCCTCCCTGCGCCCCTCCCACATCAGGAGCCTTGACTGATCCCCATGCTGCCGCCCAGGGCTTGGGGCTGAGTCCTCTTCCCAAGGAGCTCTTGCCCACAGAAGAGGCCGACCCCGGTCCCTGACAAACCTCCAGGGCCTGGAGCCCTTAGGTGGGGCCTCCAAGCTGGGAGCTCAGGAAGGCTTGGGGACCCTCCTGGGTGTACAGCTCTGGGCCAAGCAGAGAGGGAGAGGCTCAGTCCTGTCCTCAAGGAGCTGCTGGGCTGGGGCACACCAGGGTGGCACAGGTGCCCGGGGCTGCAGGAGCTAGGAGCCAGCATGCTTGGAGGCCTCAGGGAGCAGAGACCCCAGCTGGGATGGAACCTGGGTGGAGTGCCCCAGGGGTCTAGGGACCAGATGGGCAGTGGCTGTGGAGGTGGTTTGTGCAACGTAAGTCACTTCGGAGAACTGGGCTTCTGGATGTCCCCAGGGGTCTGGCCTGGATCTTGGCACAGGGGGCAGCATGCACGGGGTGGTGGTGGTGGGGGGTGTCCTGGGAGGACTCCTCCTGGGCCAGTCCCCTGAGCCACGGCCTGCCCAGGTGGTGTGCGCGGTGGGCCGGGGGAACCGGCCTCTACGGCACCAGAACTCTTTGCCACGTCCGCTGGAGGTGGCGCTGGCCCAGTGCGGCCTGGGTGCGGCGGCTCAGGTGGCGGGCGTGCGGCGGAGCGTCAAGACGGCCGCCGAGGCTGCGCTGG
>NW_005871463.1:569746-588402 GCF_000147115.1 Myotis lucifugus | reverse complement strand
TATACGAGCGAAAGGGTACGGGACTTCGGTTAGCACAGGTCTACCCTTCCTGCTGAGGGGCGACTAATCTTATATACTGGTGGTGTTTATGGAGACAATTTTTCTTGCTCAGGACCTTTATACCAGAGTAGCTACGCAGTTTGAATCTAACATAAAATTCGCTATCCGAATTCAGGGTGGGGGGGGCGGGTCTAGGGGCGGGGCAGCCTCAGGGGTGGGGTCTGCTCCCGGCGATCTCTCTGGGGCGCTGGACCCCAGTCCTAGGGGCCGAGCCAGCCGCCTGGCCCAGGGAAGTCTAGCCCGGTTCTGTCCCCGCACCCCGCAGTTTTTTTAATTTTTATTTTTTATTGATTTCAGAGCGGAAGGGAAAGGGAGGGAGGGAGAGAGAGAGAGTGAGAGAGAAACATCAATGATGAGAGAGAATCATTGATGGGCTGACTCCTGCACGCCCCGCACTGGGGACCGGCCCGCAACCCCGGCACGTGCCCTGACCGGAATCAAACCACGACCTCCTGTTTCATAGGGCGATGCTCGACCACTGAGCCGCGCTGGGCCGGGCTCTGTCCCCGCAGTTCTACGCGGAGCCCAGGGTAGACAGGCTGGAGGCGCGGGGGCCGCATTCGGGATTAGCGCCAGCACCGGGCTGGGAATGCGGGGCTAAGGAGCCTGCAGAAAGGGCAGGCGCCTCCTTTGAGACTGAATCCCGAGGGCACCACCAGGAGGGAGCTGGGAGCAGCTTACAGATCCCGAGTCAGGTTCACAGCAGTGGCCTCGTTACAGACTCTGGAGCCGTGCAGGCAGAGTAGGCATTCTTATCCCCATTGAGCAGATAAAAAACGGAGGCCAAATATCTAGGCTCTTCCTGGTCCCCACCTACACAGTGGCCTCACACTACTCCCCCTCCCACAGTACACTGCTCCCCCTCCCCAGCCATCCCTGTGCCTCTGTGTTCCCTGCCTTGCACACACAGTCACCCGGATGCCTCTTCACTCCTCACATGTTACAGTGCAGACAGCCACCCTCCCTGCCCTCTGCAGGGGCTGCTCTGCCCGGGGTACCAGCTGCTTTGTCTGCCCCCCCCCTCCCCCCAGCGGGCAGTGAGCTTTGGAGGTGTGGGCCCCACTGGGTTCTTCTGTGCGTATCTCCCAGTGTCAGAGCACATTGGATAAATGGCGGCCAAGAGCATAATGCCCCAAAGACACCGGACCGCCTGTCCCGAGCCCCAGACCTGGTGGCTTCCCTACAAATCCTGGCCGAGTGAGGCTGCCTGCGGGAATGCGGACACTTGCCCTCGCACCCCACCCCTCTGCCCTCGCCCTCCTGCAGCCTTCTTTCCTCTGGCTGGCTCTTATCCGGCTCCCAGCTTAAGCACCGCCTCTTCTAGGTGCTTTCTCTCCCCTCCAGGCTGGGTTACATGCCCCACCTCTGCACCTCCCGTCTACTCAGTCATCATCGATTATTTCTTGAGCACCTAATGTTGGTAAACCCATCTCCCTTGAGGGTCAAGACCACCTTCTGGGCTCCATTCTGTTTCCTCAGCGGCCGGCACGGGCTGATCTGAATGTGTTGCCTTCCTGTGGTTTCTGCAGCTGCACCTGGTGGAGTCAGACCCCAACCACTTCGCCTCCCAGCTGGTGCAGACCTTCATCCACTTTGATGTGACGGAGCACCGGAGGGATGAGGAGAATGCACGGCTGCTGGCGGAGCTGGTGCGGGCACGTGGCCTGCAGCTAGATGGCTGCTTCTCCTACTGGGACGACTGCCTGGTGCTCACAGCCTTGCTCTGCCAGGAGCTGGGTCTGCCCTGCAGCCCCCCGGCTGCCATGCGCTTGGCCAAGCAGAAGAGCCGCACCCAACTGCACCTGCTGCGACGCCAAGGCCCACCCTGGCCCTCGCCCTCCCTCCATGCTGTGCCTTGCTGCCCCCTGGAGAGTGAGGCTGACGTGGAGAGGGCTGTCCGCCAGGTGCCCCTGCCCGGGGTCATGAAGCTGGAGTTTGGAGCGGGCGCAGTGGGCGTGCGGCTGGTGGAGGATGCACGGCAGTGCCACCAGCACTTTTCACGCATCGCCCACGACCTGCAGGGTGAGGCCGATCACCCTGGCATTGGGCTGGGCTGGGGCAACTCCATGCTGCTGATGGAGTTCATCGAGGGCACGGAGCACGATGTGGACGTGGTGCTGTTCCGTGGGGAGCTGCTGGCTGCCTTTGTCTCTGACAATGGCCCCACGCGGCTGCCTGGCTTCACGGAGACGGCGGCCTGCATGCCCACCGGGCTGGCTCCGGAGCAGGAGGCGCAGCTGGTGCAGGCGGCCTTCCGCTGCTGCCTGGGCTGCGGGCTGCTGGATGGGGTTTTCAATGTAGAGCTCAAGCTGACCGGGGCTGGGCCTCGGCTCATTGAGATCAACCCCCGCATGGGTGGCTTCTACCTTCGAGACTGGATCCAGGAGCTCTACGGCGTGGACCTGCTGCTGGCTGCGGCGATGGTGGCCTGTGGCCTGCGGCCTGCCGTGCCCCCTCACCCACGAGCCACTGGCTACCTGGTGGGTGTCACTGGCCTAGTGTCCCAGCACCTGCAGGTGCTGCGCTCCACTGCCAGCCAAGAGGCTCTGCAGGCTCTTCACGACCGGGGCCTGCTGCGCTTCAGCCAGTTTACATCTTTAGAGGAGGCCCAGGTGCCTGGCGAGTATGAGGAGCCCTACTGCAGTGTGGCCTGTGCTGGGCCCAGCCCGGCCGAGGCCCGCCTCCGCCTGCTGGGACTCTGCCAGGGCCTGGGCATCGATGGGCCCCACTACCCCGTTGCCCACTTCCTGTCCCACTTCAAATAGCACTGGTGTCAGGGGGCAGGGCCAGAGTGCTGGAGGGGCGCCGTGCTGCCTTCAGCTTCCTGACACTCTCCCTGCCTCTCCACCCATCGCCCTGTCCCAGCCCCAGACTGGCCCACTCCTAGGCCTCGGGTCCGTTCCAGAGTGGCAGGGCCATTTTGACACCAAGGCCTCCTGGGATTAAGGGCCATAAAAGATAGCAACTGGGGGGCCACTGGGCCCTCTTTCCCTCCCAAAGGCCCCAGTCCAGCCCACAGCTACCCCAGGACTCTTGCCATGGAGAAAGGACAACAGCTGCACACGCGTGTGTGCACACACACACCACCTCCAGGGAGGTGGGAGTGTGCCCAAACCTAGCCCATGCTGCCACCCCTCCAAGCATCTCTCTCTCCCTGCCATCGACAGGAGGAGAGAACCTGGCAGGCCCTGGCCTTGGACAAATCCCAAGAAAACCTGAGACTAAACGCCCTGTCCTCTCACTCTCACCCCCGCATTTAACAAATTCCAGGACAGTTGTAGAGCCTGCTGACAACTTCTGGCAAGGCTGCACCTGCCTCACTTGACCTGAGCAGTAGAAGCAGGTGGCCGGAGGTCAGCAGTTACCATCTCCCCTCCAGGTAGACATGACTGACCCGTTAGATGAGGAAAGAGGCTCCAAGAGGAAAAACCATTGCCTGAAGGTCATATCACAGTGGGTGGAATGTCGAGGGACAAGGTGTAGGGTCCAGGTTCCTGCTTTTACTGTCTTACCCGCCCACTCGGCTTCTAGGCCTTGCTAACCTCCCTGCCCTCATATGTGGCCCTCACACATGTGAACAGCCCCTCATGCATCATGTATCGTCCCCAAGCTTAGGTGCTTTGGCCTCTGGTTCACCTAACTAGCACTGGCAGAGGAGAGTCTCACTCTTGCTGCTTTAAGAGCTCCTGTGTGCTCAGCATAGGAGCTGTGGACAGCTCCAGAAGCATCCCTCTCCAAATAAAGGCTTAAGGACTACTTAAAGGTCCAGGGTCTGCGATAGGTTCTTGCGACTTGGACATCTCTCAGGCTCAGCTCTGTGGGGAAGGGAGAAGTGAGGGGTGGCTAGGGGATACCTGTAACATCTGGAGCTAAGGACAACCGCCACACTGGCCAGGCTGTTGGGCTGACCTTTGTGGGAGCCTGCCAGGAGAATCCACACCAGCACCCAAACCTGAGGGCCTCCTAAGGGTGGAATTACACCCACAGGGTCACATCCAACCAGATGACCCTCCTCCAGCACGGAGACCCCTGAGAGCTGTATATCTGAATTTATATCTACTCACCCAGGCCTCATCTGGTCCAATTCACCCCCACAGAGCCCCATCCAATAAGAATGCATGCCCAAATCTAAAGTCACAGACCAGGTTTGGTGTGTTCGTTCGTTCGTTCGTTCATTCATTCATTCTTTTAACAAAGTTTTATTAAGCGCCTATTCCGTATCAGGTAGCCGGATTACAAAATGTGCTTAAATTGGCAGCGGAGCAAATTCCAACAGAAGCCTATATTTACAGGTGGATGAATGAGACACAAGTCCTTTCTGGCAGGAACCTGGCAACAAAGCCTGGCAGTCAGTTGGGCACGGAGCAGTCACCGAGTAAATGCTCTGACCTGCAGGGTCCGGGAACCCGGAGGCACGGAGACAGAACACGGAGGTACGGAGGCACGTTAGGGAGACACTGATGCAGCCGCCTCCCTTTCAGGGGCGAACAGATGGGAGACGTGACCTGGCCAATCGCCACCCAGCCAGCCTGGCAGCGAAAGGCTCAGCAGGGCTGGGAACTGCATTTACACTCATACCTGTACGCGCGTCCGGCTCTGCCCCATTCAAACTCTCTAAGAGCCAAGATGGGCGCCTCCCAGGCCGCCCCGGGCCGGTGCCTCTCCCGGAGAGCTGTGCTGGGAAGACTGAAGGTTTCGACAGAGGGTGCCGCCGGTTTGGGCGTCCTGGTAATCTGGAACTACAACTCCCGAGAGGCCTTGCGGCGGACGCCATATTTCCTCCTCGCTAGGGCCAAGCGGCCGGCTCTCGGGAGGGAGATGTGCTTGCGTCATCGGCGCGCGCGGCCGGCCGCCGTCGACGTCGCGGAGAGATGACGTTGAGGCCCGGCCCGGGCTGTCAGTCACCGAGCCGCTGGTACGCGCCGAGGGTCCCGCGGGGCCGGCGCCGCCATGGCGGCCGTATTTGACTTGGACCTGGAGACGGAGGAAGGCAGCGAGGGCGAGGGCGAGGGCGAGCCAGAGTTCAGCCCTGCGGTGAGTGGTCCTCCCGGGCGCGGCTGGATCCCAGAGCCGATCCCATCACCCAGCCGTTGGGATCGCCTCGGCGCCCCCCATCAGAGTGGACCCCGCTCCTGCAGACCCCGATCTTTCTCAGATCCCGGCCCCTATTCAGCTCCTTCCCCACTGCCACCCCGACCTGCCTTCCAGGCCCTACCCCCGATCCTTCCTTTTCTGCTCTCGTCCTCTCCTCCCAGTCCTGCCCGTCACCTGCCAGCTCCCATTCCCGCCCCTTCCTCTCCTGGGCCGAGCAGCCCAGCTCGTGCGGGAGCGGTCCTGCACCTCCCTGGCCTCTGACCCCTCGGTTCCCCACAGGACGCGTGTCCCCTCGCCGACTTGAGGACGGCTGCCCTGGAGTGAGTGAGGGTCGTGCGGGGGGAGGCGGGAGTGGGAAAGGGAACCGGGGGAGGAGGGAGCCTTGCCCCCATCGCCCTCCTGTGTCCACAGGCCCGCGGGCCACTATGAGGAGGTGGAGCTGACGGAGACCAGTGTGAACCCCGGCCCCGAGCGCATTGGGCCCCACTGCTTTGAGCTGCTGCGTGTGCTGGGCAAGGGGGGCTATGGCAAGGTACTGCCCCCCTCCTTCCTCACAGGCTTCACCGCCAGGGCTTCCAACAAACGAGGCTTGTCAATCCGGAGCCTCCCACAGAACCCAGAGGCAGAAACGTAAAGGGTGGAAGGGCAAATGCTTTTAGAATCGGACTTGAAATCTTTACTGCCCCACCCTTAGGTGGCATCAGCCTCGAGGTCCCAGTGCTTCAGGGTGGGGTGGCGCCTTCTGAAGACAGGGTGTAGAGAGGGAAGTTGATCCTGTCTTCCCTGCCCCACAGGTGTTCCAGGTGCGAAAGGTGCAGGGCACCAACTTGGGCAAAATATATGCCATGAAGGTCCTGAGGAAGGTGAGTTATTCGTCCAGCCAACACATCTGCCATTCCCGACGTGCTACACCAGGTTTTGGGGAGATGGCAGGGAGCATGATGGAGGAGACAGGCTCTGTTCTTGGGCCTTTGCTGGTCTGTTGTCAATTGTGATCACAGTCATGCCCCACTTAATGAGGGCATACACTCTGAGCAATGCATTGTTAGGCAATCTCATTGTTTCCGAACATCACAGTGTGCACTTACATAACCTAGATGGTCTCACCTCCTGCACACCAGACAATAGGGCAGAGCCTGCTGCTCCTGGGCTACCAGCCTGTGCAGCACATTACTGCACAAAACAGCACAAGATTAGATCAAACACGAGAAAGTGATGCAATCCAAAGATGCTGTAAACGAGATGTATGAGGCCACTGCGGTGAAGCAGAGCAGACTGTTGTATTTATAAGTAGAAAGAGCACACTCTAAAATAGAGAGAAAAAGTATAGTACAGCACATATATGAGTCAGTAACATAATCATTTATTGTTTGCAAATATGTATTCTACATAATTGTGGGTACCATATTTTTTTAAATCCTCACCAGAGGGTATTTCTCCATTGATTTTTAGACAGAGTGAAAGAGGGAGAGAGAGAGAGAGAAACATCGATGTGAGAGAGATGCATAGATTGGTAGCCTTCCGTACATGCCCCAGCCAGGTCCAGGAATTGAGCCTGCAACCACGGCACAATTCCCTTGACTGGGAATTGAACCCACGACCCTTCAGTCCTCGGGTCGGTGCTCTAACCAACAAGCCAAACCAGCCAGGGCAGTGCTATACTTTGATATAATTGGCAGCACAGTGGGTCTGTTTACACCAGCATCACCACAAACATTCGAGAAATGGGTTGCGTTAGGACTTTACCTCATCACTAGGAGACAGAAATGTTTAGCTTCATTATACTTTGTGGGACCAACGTCATAGATGTGCTTTGTTGTTGACTGAAATGTCAGTATGTAGCTCATGACTGGGTATTGTTTTGACAGTAATTCTCGAGCATGGGCAGCCTTGCCCCCCAGGGGACGTTTGGCAATGCCTGGATACATTTTGGAATCGTGACTAGAGAGGGTGCTAATGGTACCCAGTGGGTAGAGACCAGGGACGCAGCCCCCCACACCAAGGAACTCCCTGCCCAAGGCGTCGGTAGTGCTGAGGTTGTGAAAACTGCTAGAGGTTGAGAGAGGGTGGCTGGAGGATAATGGCTGGAGGGACGGAAGGAGCCCCCGGGATCCACCTTCTAACCGATTCCTGCCTCTCCAGGCCAAGATTGTGCGCAACGCCAAGGACACGGCGCACACCCGGGCTGAACGAAACATTCTGGAGTCAGTGAAGCACCCCTTCATTGTGGAGCTGGCCTATGCCTTCCAGACTGGTGGCAAGCTCTACCTCATCCTCGAGTGCCTCAGTGGTATGGGGGGGCCCGGCGAGGGCATGGGCAGGGCCAAGGAACCAGCACAGGAAGGTCTGGGGGTCTGAGGGAAGCCTGGAGAGATGTGTGTAGAACAGCTAGGGGGCCCCCACACCCATCTGTCAGTCTCTGTCCATCCCTTTATTCGTTCATTCGTTCATTCATTCATCTGTTCATTCATTCAGCAAACATCTATCTGATGCCTATTGTGTCCCTCGCCTGTGTTGGGGGTGGATGGGAATGTGGGAGTTTGTTTAGAAGTCTAGAGGGCTGTTTTATCCATTTCCACTGTCCCCTCGTGTCCTGTTCCTTCCTCCTGGGCCACCTCCACTCCAAGGCATCATCTACCTGCATCCAGTCAGGTCCCAGAGCCAGTTAGGTCATTCTCTGCCATGGCTCCATCCTCTCCACTCTTCCAGGGCAGGGGGAGGGCACAGCTGTCCTAACTCCGGCTCAGCCTCTCCGAGTGTCTCCTCCATTAACTCCCAGGTCGTCGCCTCAGAGCCTGGCATTGTTCCCAACACTCCTCAGAATTCATGGCTCCCTGTAACTGCCCGGATACAGCCTGACCTCCTTGGCCTGGCCTCTCCTGGGGGCCTCCTGTTCGCCATGGAGCGGTCCAGGCCTGCTTTTCCCCCTACCCCATCTGCACCAAGGAGCCCTGTGAGCTCCAGTCCTGAGCGCCATCTCAGCACCCCCTTTAGGTCCCACTGCTGCCAGGCCTTCCTGTCCCCTCACCTTGGGATTAATTCTGTCCTCCCTTGTCTCCTCTGTGAGGTGTTTGGGGTTAAGCTCTCAGAGCTGCTGCCTCCGTCTGGCATGTCTTCTCCCGTTAGACTGAGCATCCTGAGGGCAATGGCTGGGTCTCTTTATCTCTGTCCCCAGCTTCACCCAGCACAGGGCCAGGCACCGAGTAGGCGTCGGTAGATGTTTGCTGAATTGAATTGAACCCCCACGGCAGCTCTGTGAGGCAGGTAGGGCGGGAATCATGAGCCCCACTCCCCCAAGAGGAAACCAAGACTCGGAGAACAAAGGAGCTGGGTCCCAGCACACGGCTGCTGACGTGTTTGTGTCGCAGGCGGCGAGCTCTTCACACACTTGGAGCGAGAGGGCATCTTCCTGGAAGACACGGCCTGGTGGGTGCTACTTCCCACCTCTCTCCCGGGGGCTCCAGGGATGCCGAGGGCCTGCCTCCCCCACGTCACTCTTGCCCTCTCCCTGTCCCGTCTCTGCAGTTTCTACCTGGCAGAGATCACACTGGCCCTGGGCCACCTCCACTCCCACGGCATCACTCGCCCTGGGCCACCTCCACTCCCACGGCATCATCTACCGGGACCTCAAACCCGAGAACATCATGCTGAGCAGCCAGGGTGCGTATGTGCAGTCGTGTCTACTGGGCAGAACCTGCGGGGAGGGCTGAGGAGCCCGTGGGGTGGCCTGGGCCCTGACCACTCCTCCAACACTCCTCCTCAGGCCACATCAAACTGACGGACTTCGGACTCTGCAAGGAGTCCATTCATGAGGGTGTCGTCACCCACACCTTCTGTGGCACCATTGAGTACATGTAAGGGGCAGCTGGCGAGGCCCAGGGTCGGGAGGACAGCCAGGAAGGGCCTGGCGCAGCTGATGGTGCTACCCGACTTCCAGGGCCCCTGAGATTCTGGTGCGCAGCGGCCACAACCGGGCGGTGGACTGGTGGAGCCTGGGCGCCCTGATGTACGACATGCTCACTGGATCGGCAAGTCCAGCCTCCTGGGGGGGGCGGAGTGAGGGCAGGAGGAGGTCCCTCTCCCAGGCAGGGCAGGGCCCGGAGGGAGGCCCACAAGGCTCCTCTCACCCTCCTCCCCTCAGCCACCCTTCACGGCAGAGAATCGGAAGAAAACCATGGACAAGATCATCAAAGGGAAGCTGACGCTGCCCCCTTACCTCACCCCGGATGCCCGGGACCTCGTCAAAAAGGTGGGCTCCCTCCTGCCCTTGGTCCAGCCCGGCTCATTTCCCAGGCCCTGCGTGGGTTCCTGAGTGCCTCTGGGTCGTGGGGCGCCAGAGCACTCCAGCCTGCGGGGGCCCCTGGGATGGAGGAGCCCCACTTTGCAGTTCCAGACATGGAGCTTGGGGCTTAGCTCTGACGCAGAGCAGCTGCCGACCCCAAGTCCCTGGTCCTAACTTGCAAAGCGTTCGTGATGAGCTGGCCACTCTTCCACTGAAAAGGCAACCAGGGCACGGTAGGCCCTCAGGCAGGTTTGGAGTTGGGTCCCCGCTAAAGCACCCAGGGGTGATGCCAGCAGCCGTGGGCCTTTGTAAAGGCTTCGTAGAGAAGGGGACATTGGGCCAAACCTTGGAAGTCTGAGCATCAGTAGGTAGAGCCCACACTCCAGAGGCCTTCTCCTCCCCCTTCTCCCTCCTCCCCACCCCCCATCCGCTCCCCAGCCAGCTCCTGGGAACACGGGGACCCCCGAGCACCACCTCTGTCCCAGACCCTCACCCTCTGTCCTGTCCTTTAGTTTCTGAAGCGGAATCCCAGCCAACGGATCGGGGGTGGCCCAGGGGACGCTGCTGATGTACAGGTGGGCCTGGAACCACCATAGGGGGGTGCTGGAGGGCAGAGAGTTACTGAGGGAGCCAAGGGGGGTGAGCTGTTGGCATGTTTGGGGGCGCTCTACCCACAGAGGCACCCCTTTTTCCGGCACATTAATTGGGATGATCTCCTGGCCCGCCGTGTGGACCCCCCTTTCAGGCCCTGTCTGGTGAGTGGTGGTCCCATGGGCCCAGGGGTGGGTGGAGGACCCCCATTTTGGACGCCCCTTGACCCCTCCCCCCTCGGGTCTGCCCACAGCAGTCAGAAGAGGACGTGAGCCAGTTTGACACCCACTTCACGCGGCAGACACCAGTGGACAGTCCGGACGATACGGCCCTCAGTGAGAGCGCCAACCAGGCCTTCCTGGTATGGTCTGGGCGGCCTGCAGCTTCTGGGGACACGGGCGGGATTGGCTGAGGAGCAGTGGCTGCTGAGCATCGCCTGCCCTGCCTCTGCCCCCAGGGCTTCACGTACGTGGCGCCCTCCGTCCTGGACAGCATCAAGGAGGGCTTCTCCTTCCAGCCCAAGCGGCGCTCCCCCAGGCGCCTCAACAGCAGCCCCCGGACCCCCATCAGGTACTCGGAGCAGAGGGGAGCCTAGGGCTGGGCCAGGAGGCCGGTTCGAGCTGTGGCTCTGCCGTCAAGCCCAGGGCGGCCCTGGCTGAGGCTCTTAGCCGGCATTAGCCTCAGTTCCCATCCAACTCGGGGATGCCTGGTGGCAGGGGCTGCCTGGTGGGCACTTGCCCTCACAGCCTATGTACCCAGGCAGGTGGGGAAGTCGGCCCTCCTGCCCTGGTGCCAGGAGGCACTGACTCTGCCTTGGTTTCCCCTGCAGCCCCCTGAAGTTCTCACCCTTTGAGGGGTTCCGGCCCAGCCCCGGCCCACCAGAGCCCATGGAGCCCCCTCTACCTCCTCTCCTGCCAGCACCGCCACCACCACCCTCGAGCACTGTCCCCCTCCCCATCCGACCCCCCTCAGGGAAAAAGAAGTCCAAGAGGGGCCGTGGGCACCCTGGGCACTAGGAGGATGGGCAGGGATGAAGCCAGCTGCTGAGGCTCCTCCCTGCAGGCCAAGAAGGACCGCAGGGGACGTTGGGGTACAGGAGTGAGTGTGTGTGAGAGCGTCTGTGTTGGGAGTGGCCATGCCCCTGAATCAGGAGCGGGGGCTGGCTGCGGGGGAGGGCCTCCCGCCGCTGAGCTGTGTGCTCGCAGAATAAAGGATCAGATCATGGCACCGACCTGGCTCTTTCTTTGGCCGTCTGGGGGCAGGAGTGGGCAAGGTCGTGCCAGAGGAGCTTCTGCTCAGGGGCAGAAGGGTCACTACAGGACCACAGAAGCACAGGGCTGGAGGGTTTTATTTCAGAGGGCTGCTCAGTGCCCCAGGGAATGAGTGCCCTTCCCGGAGGGGGCAGAGATGCATGGCCTCGGGGACAAGACTGAGGGGCGAGTGACAGTCTGAGGCTCTCCCTGTGGACGTGACAGTGGGGTCCAGGGCAGGCAGACTCCCGTCATGGCAGCTGGGGAAGCAGAGGCGCAGCGACAGGGATGTGGCCCCAGGGCTGGCCCCTACAGGGCGGTGACATGGAGGCCCTTGCCCCCAGCTGCCCCAGCACTGTCGTCCCAGGCGGCGCTGCCAGCAAAGGCGTGCAGGTCGCTCAGCAGGGCCTCGGAGCTGCCTGCTGAGCCTTGCAGCTCCTTGGAGCCGAGGCTCAGGCCCCCTTCAGTGTCGCCGATGTCACCGTCGCGTGCTTCCTGTGCGGGCTCTGGGCCATGCTGTGGGCTGTGCTGCTCTCCACACCACTGCTCCTCTTCCTGGGGCTCGGCCTTCTGGGGACCACCATTGAAGCTGTAGTCTTCCTCGTCCTGCTCATCCTCCTGCCGCTCGGGGTCCTCATCTGGTGACTCCAGCTCCGCCCGGGCCCGGAGCCAGCGGCCTGGTGGGCTGGCCCAGAGCAGGCGGCGGGTGCGGCCCCACAGCGCAGCCCCCAGGCGGGCCGGGTGGTAGTAGCCTCCAGAGTCTCGGCTGAGGCGGAGCCAGGCCAGGGCCAGGGCAGTGACCAGCAGGAGGAGCAGCAGCAGCAGCAGGACCACAGTGACAGAGCTGGAGCCCACCGTGTCCTTGGCACTGCCGCCGGAGCCCAGGACCCCTGGCAGGGCCAGCAGCGTCCCAAGCCCGAGGGCACAGGGCCGGTCCTGTGGGGAGACAGGCAGGGCTCATCCCCAGGCCACGGGCAGGCTGGGTGACTGGGTCCTGGGTTGCCTTTTGGGCAAAATGGGGACCGTTGAGCAGAAAAGCCCAACTCTTTGCTTGTCAACAAGGTTCTTGCCCTGAGACCTGTCCTCCTTCCTCCCACTGCACCTTCTAAGCCTGCTGCTGTGGGGGCTCAGAGGGAGGACTCTGCCGGGAAGGTCCCGTCCCTCCTCCCCTTCCTGCCAGCCACATGGCTCGCCTCTCACCTTAGCTCTGAGAACCTCAGTGAGGCCTAACCTGACCTGGATCACCACCCTGACCTCATCCCTGCAGCCCAGCCCAGCTCCACTACCCACCCCCCAATCCTAGCCCAATAGGAATGCTGCTTGTTTATTAGGTTTATCTTCCCCCCACCAGAATTAACTGCAGGAAGACAGGCATCTTTCTGGCTCAAGCACCTAAAAAATTCCTGGCACATAGTAGGTGCTCGATAAATGGTTGACTGTCAAACACTGCCAGGGCGGGCAGGGTGGGGACGGAGGGAGCCTGCAAGGTTGGTGTTGGGGCTGGCTTTTCCCGAGGCCTGGGATGGAGGAACCAGTCCCAAGGCAACTGTCCACTGTCCACTTGGCCAGGTCCCGGGAAGGGGGTCCCTGAGACTCCTCTTCCCCCAGCTCTGCCACTGCCCCAGCTGCAGCATTTCCGTTCAGTTTAACTCTGTCCCTGGGGGCCTCAGAGGCTGGGGGAGGCGGGTGCAGCTGCCAGAGGAAGCCTGCGGTTGGAACAAGGCAGGTGGGGGTGTTGGGGGAGGGGTGCAGAGGTACAAGCAAGACTCCCTCCCAGGCAGGCTCACCAGCAGAGCAGGGGAGGGTCTCTCCGGGGGTCTTTAAGCAGGTCTGTGTCATAACCCGAGTCCCAGGGAGGCCCAGCTCTGAGGTGAAGGGAGAGAAAGGCCCAGCTTCTGCCCCACACCTGTCCTGGCTCTCTGTTCTGTCCTCTGCCGGGACGGGTTGCTTTTAGCCCCATAGAGGGAATCCTTCCTTAACTCCCTCTGACCTCCTGTCACCCCCACCCAAGGACCCAGCGGGCTCCAACGCTCACCATGGGTCCGCGGGCTTCTCAGCGCTGGGTGCCCACCTCTAGCTCCAACAGCACCGAGTGAGAAGTGAGCTCTCGCGCTCAAGTGCAGCTAGGGGTTGACGCTTCCGCTTCCTGCCCACGATACCCCACCCAGCCCTCTCTGCCATAGGCCCCTTGAGCCTCTTGGGACCACCCTGACCCTCACAGGCCTCTCGCTGGGCCAGGCTGTGTGGAGCCTGTGACCAGGCCTCCAAGAAGAGGAAGCGGGCAGCCAGCTCAGCAGGATATGGCCCTAAAGGTTCCCACGCGTCTTTTGCCTCAGTCTTCAGGGAAGAATTCAGGGAAGCTGACGGTGGGGGATGCTCATGACCCCCAGATCTTTCTCAAGTTGATGATTCCTGCGGCCTCAACTGTCCCCTTTTCTTTTCCCAGCCCCACCTGCAGCAGAATGGCAAACCTGGCTTTTAGAAAGAGAATTTTATTTGGAATGAAAATATAGAGCCCATCCCTCCTACTCCTCCAAGGGGGGAGCGGGGAATGGGCAGGAGTGGGGAGATGGTCCCTCAGAATATAAGCTTGTGTTGGTACAAAAATCCTCCACAGTAACAATGACAAAAGCCAGGCAGCTCCATCCTGGGCCACAGGATGGGTCAGGGTGTGGACTGGCCCTTGAACCTGCCCCAGAGGCCCTCAGCAGGGGGCAGGGGACAGGGGACAGCCAGCCAGCAGTGTGACCTGATAGCAGAGGCTGAGTGAGGAGGGGGTAGAGGAGGAGGAGGAGGTGAGGTGGGAATGGCATCCATTGGGCCTGTGGCCTGTGGTCCTATGCGTCCCCATTCTCCATGCGGCCCAGCTGCTCCTCCAGGCGGCCAATCCGCTCCCCTTGCTCCTTGACCAGTGCTCTGAGTGCCCGCAGCTCCTGCATCACCTCCTCCAGCTTACCAGCCTCCTGCAGGGATATGGGGGGGGGGGGGGGTCAGGGGTCACAGAGCTGTAGCCCTCCCTAAATCAACTACCAGGCAGGGAGGGGCCTGAGGCTCAGGGAGAAACAGCAAATGGTTCAGACACACACAGCACACCGGGGCTTCCCAACACCACCCAGACCACCAGCACGTACCCCAGCTCCGGTGAGGCTGCTGCTGGGGGCGGTTGTATTGGAGGCTGCAGGTGTGGAGGCCCCTGGGCGAGTGGAGCCAGGGGCCACGGCAGGCCGGCTGTCTGATAACACGTTGCGCCGGCTGACCTTCAGGTCCCGATGCTTGCTGGGCACGTAGGCCTCCCGCAGGGAGATGAGGATGGGGTCTGCGTCCCGCCCGCTCACCCACTCCTCCGCCTCCAGGGCCGCCTCGGGCCCTGCCGTGTCGGGGTACAGATCATCCTGGAAGAGGTCCGACTGGGCAGGGGGTGAGGGAAGTCGGGATCAGCTGGGGGCCCACCATCAGCGTCCTTTTGTCTGGACGCTAGGTGGCCACCTCCTCATCACTCTCCTGGCCTCCAGGCCTGCACCCTGTTAACCCATTCCCCAGTGGCCTGGCCCTGAGTCACCACCTGTCTAAGCTCAGTCTGTCCCTTTACTTCCCTTCTGGACACCGCCAACTGCTCCTTCTGAAGCCTTCCCCAACCTTCCTAAGCAGGGCTTGGTGGGATTCCGGGCGTCATGGCTGTGCCCAGGGACTGTGAGCGCCTGGGACAGCCCTGTCAGTCTGGTTCACAGCTCGGCTCCCTGGGACGTGCCTGGCACTGAATGGTCACTCAGCAAATGCTGGCTGGAGAAGGAGGAAACCCGTCCAAAGCTCTTGGCTGGGCATCTGAGACCCAGCCTCATGGGGCCTCCGCTGCAGCCAGACTCCCTGCCCCTCTCCATTCCCAGCTCTGTGCCCTGTGCCTGGCCGACTGCCCACCACTGGAGGGCCCTGCCCCAGCCACACTGCCAGCCGGCCTCCGACGAGAAGCCCTCCTGGCTGTCTCCTGTGGTTCATCCAGAGCAGGACCTTGGCTCTCACCCTTATCTCAGCTTGTCCCCTGCCCAGGACAGCCCAACACCTGGGGACACCCTGGTGTTTGCCCAACCCACTGACTGCACCCACACCCAGCCATGTCTCATTCACAGGCCTCACCCCACATGGCCTGTCTGCAGGAGAAGGGAGTGGGTGCCCACACACTGTCGGGTAGGACGGGGGAACTGGGTGGCCTCACCTTTCTTGGCACAGTCATGACAATGGGCTCACACTTGCGCTCATGCAGTTTATAGAACCTGGAAAAGGGAGGGAGGGAGGAGCCATGGAACCCCTACCAGCTGTCCTGGCTCCCTCTACTCCCCACTCCCAGTCCTCACCCAGCCCCTCTAAGACTGACTCCTACCCCCGGGGCCTCCTAAGCAGTCTTCTATAATTTGACCTCTCAACCCTGCCCCTGGGCCACCCCCTCACCTAGATGGTCCCTCTTACCGGGCGATCTCGCACTTGCTGACCTCCAGGCCCCGCTTGGGCATGCTGCCCATGCCCCTCTGGGGCTCTTTGCTGGTGAACGTGTTCAGGAAATGGATGTAGGGGGACTCGTCTGTGATCTCAAAGTACCGGATGCTGGAGTCGCCCTGTGGGGTGGGCGGGACCAGGTCTCAGTGCTCGGGCATCCCTCTTCCCCGTCCACCAGGCCTGCCCAGCCTCACCTTGCCGCACACGTAGACCACATTGGTGTCAGGGTCATAGAAGGGCAGCAGGGCCCCGTTGCTTGAGTCCAGCTCCTGCAGCGCCATGGGTTCTTCGAGGTTTGCCTGGCATGTGGGGGAGGGTGCAGTCAGGCCAGGCCAGGCCACACTCCCCTCTCCCCTCGATGTCCCAACGCTCCATCGGGACGGCCCCAGCCAGCCTCCCATCCCAGGCCGGTGGGTTCTCTCCCACCTCTCAGCCTTCGCCTACATAGTGTGCCCCACCAAGCCCTCCTGGCTCCCCTCGGCTCCCAGGGTCCCACTTCCCTGGCCTACGCCAGGCCTTCAGACTACTCCCAGGCCACTGAGCAAGTGCTGACAATCCCCACCACGTGGGAGCGGGGGTGCCAGGAAGCACCAGCCTGTCTCAGGGGCCCCTGGAGATCAGGATCCAGAAGTACAGCTGTGGACAGAGCACTTCAGGGGAAGGGCGGGGAGGCTTCCTGGAGGAGGGGCCTCTGCACTGGGTCTCAAAGGGCAGCTGGGTAGGAGCAGGCAAGCGAAGGAGGGAAAGCCCCTCCAGTTGGTAAGAACAATGTGGACAGAGGCTCGGAGGTAGCTGGAGGCACAGGGGAGGCCGGAGAGCAGGGGGCAGGAACAGGAGCGGCTGGCAGGGCTCCGGGTCCTGAGAGCCTCAGGTGCTGGGCTGAGAACCTGGGAACCACCCGTCTCTTCAGGGTGACTCCCGCACTCCTCGCCCGGGGTGGGGTGGGGTGGGGGGATGGCGCCAAGTCTCAAGCCTGCCACCTCCGGCCACCTCAGGCCAGCCAGGGCCACTCACCGGGTCCCAGAGCGCCAGCTGCCGCTCGCTCATGCGGCTGAAGCCTGTGGTGAACACCTTGCCGTCAGCCAGAAAGATGGCCCGCATGGGCCGAGCCCCTTCGTGGGCCTTCTCCCGCTCCTGGTGGGGGTCATGGTGGTCAGTGCGACGCCTGAATAGAGCCCCTCGGCCTGTTCACTGCCCCCCTCGCCCTCCGGGGTCACGTACCGCCACCAAGGTGCCCCGGCGGGGGTCGATGATGCGCACGCTCTTGTCCTTGCACGCGGAGCAGAAGAGGCTGCCATTGTGGTTCCAGCTGACGTTGTAGATGAGGTCGGGGTGCAGGCTGTCCAGGCGGTACAGCTCCTCCGCCGTGCCCACGTTCCAGATGAGCACCACATTGTCACAGCCTGCCAGGTGGGGGGACGTCAGCCTTCCAGGCCCAGGCCTGCTTTGAGCACCCTACGGGGGGGCCTCCGCTTTCTCATCTCTCAGATGGGCCTGGGAGGAGGTGTGGGAGGTTCGAGGGCGGGGGTGGGTGGTGCAGACCTGCGCTGAGCAGCACGTTGCGGGCCGTCGGGTGCCAGGTAACGATGCCCACTCGCTTGGTGTGCCCCTCCAGCACCACCACCGGCTCTGTCAGCGGCGAGACCAGCCCGTTCTCCGGGATCTGCCACACCTGCGGGAGGGGTGAGGCTGCCAGCTACGGCCTGCGCTTGGCCACGCTTCCAGCAGCCTCGAACCACCCCTGCCACCCTGGGCCCACCACAGCCCCACACCTCACCATGACCGTGCAGTCCTCAGAGCCACTGGCAATGACTTCGTCGTTGTGGGGACACCAGTCAATGTCCAGGACAGGTCCCGTGTGCCCACACACGGTCGGGTAGGCCTTGTCAATGCGGCCCGTCTGCGGGCATGAGGGAACCGGACCATCAGGGAGGGCTCAAGGCGCCCAAGCTCCATCCCGCCCAGAGCCTCAGCCTTCCCCTCCAGGGAGCAGGAAAGGTGCACCAGGCCTGGCCCACAGGTGGCCCAGATGTGACTGCTCCTCCTGGCCCACCTCTGCCTCACGGGCACCACCAGGTGAGCAGGAAATGGTTGCCTCTGACCCTGACTCAGGAGCCATAAAAGACTTTCTCCTTCTGGGAAAAATGTGGATTATGACACCTTCCCGGCAGTGCGGGGATGGGCAAGATATGGGATGTGGACATGGGTCTGGTGGGAGGGGCCAAGCCACCTCCAGTCCTTCCCCAGCCCTCGAGGGGGGCCCCACCTTGCTTAGGGGGAGCACCAGGAAGGCGCCCCCGCCGCTGGCCTCCACAATCACCGCCAGGAACTTGGGGTTGACGGCGCAGAAGGTGCTGTCCCAGGTGACGCGGGACACGCGAATGTCTTCATAACACTGGTCATTCTTGACCGGCTGCCCGAACACATGCCGGAATTTGCTCTGCCGAACCACCTTTCGGAAGGACATGTCTGCGGGGTGCAGAGGCCTGGTCAGCGGCCGCCCAGCGCGACAGCCCCCCGCCTCCCAGGGGGATGCCGCTGGGGCCTGGTCATCACCACCCGCCTGGCTCGGTTTCCCCTACAGGACGGGGCCACAGGTGCAGACCCCGGCTGCCTGCCCCCGGGGCAGAGGGCACTGCTGAGCCCTCGGAGGCCCCTTCCCTGGGGCCCTCCTGGCTCCGGTGCGTGCGGGGGAGCAGGGGGCGGAGGGCCAAAGCCAGAGCGCGCTCAGCTGCTCCCTCCGTGGGTCCCAGGCAACTCCCCGCAGGCTCCTTCGCCCGGGATGTGGGAGCTGGTGAGAGGGGGGCGGGCAGGGGGGCCGAGTCCCGGGGATGTGCGGGGCCCGCAGGAATGCGCAGGGAGCCCCCGGCCGGCGCGGGGGGCCTGGCAGG
>NW_005871463.1:548143-568318 GCF_000147115.1 Myotis lucifugus | reverse complement strand
GCCCCCCTCCCACCCACTTCTCCTCATTCCTTCTATGAGCATCTGTCGCCCTGGGTGACCAAGGGGTGATGGGCAAGGTCCCTTTCTCAGAAAGAGTGGGGTGCAGGGGGGAGGGGGAAAGCAGAAGTCAGACGGAGCCTTTCTAGGCCCCTATGAAGCCCCTGTGTGTCCCATGTGGGCTGGGGCTGAGCCCTCCTCATGCCCTCACCACACCCCATTGAGGAAACAGCTCAGGGAGGAGAGCTGCCTGCCCAGGTCACCCCCTGGGACTCAGGCCTGATCTGTTTGGCTCCAAAGTCCTTGCTGTCCCCGCTGCCCCATAAATCTTGGGCAGGCCAATCCCTCCAGCCCAGACAGGAATGCGGGTGGCTTAGAAGAGGGGAGGCAGCCACAAAGCCTTTCTCTCTATTATGTCTAAAACCCCAACCAGATAACACCTACAGTGGCTGCTACCCTACCCCACCCTGCCTGTCTGACCCCTGTCGACTACCCCTTATTGCCTACTACTGTCCTTCCCCTGCATGTGGCCTAGTGACCCTGACCTCCTGTCCCAGAAACATACCACTTTCCTTCCTACCTCAGGACCGTGGCACATCCTGCCCCCTCATCTGAAGACTCTTCCCTCAGATCTTGAAAAGGCAGCACCCTCACTTCCTCCAGGCCTCTGCTCAGATGTCCCCTCCTCCAGGGGCCTTCCCTGACTGCCCTCCTCACCCATCACTCTCTGGCTCCTCAGACTCCCACCTGATCAATTGTAGGGATTAATCATTATCATTATTATGATCCCATTACTTGTTCCCCCTGCATCATTCTTAATCACGGCCTGATGTTATATTATATAATTATTAGAGGCCCAGTGCACGAAATTCGTGCGTGGGTACGGTCCCTAGGCCTGGCCTGCAATCAGGGCCATCTTCCCCGGCTGCCCACAGCCAGCCCCACCCCCTGCCACCACCCACCCCCGGTTCCCCTTTCGCCATCGGGTAATCGGTGCCTGACGGCCAGGGGAAGGGACCGAGAGGTTGGCTGTTCCCACCCGCTTGCCAGCCCCACCCCAGGGGGCCTTGACCTGGCACTGCCCACATCTCCCACCACCCACCCCTGGCTCCCCATTCGCCATTAGGCGATCGGAGCCTGCCAGCCTGGGAAAGGAACCGAGAGGTGGTCAGTGTGACTGGTCCAGCGGTCATTCTGGTCGTTCCACTTTAGGGTCAATTTGCATATTACCCTTTTATTATATAGGATTTGTGTAATTGTTGTCTGTCTGCCTTGCCCACTAGGATGTCAGCAAACTAAGGACAGTACTTTGACTCGTTTCCCACTGTATTCTAGTACCTAGAACAAGAAGACCTAGCACACAGTATGTGTTCCGTTAATGGACGCTGAGTGAATAAATGAACAGCAGCCCTGAATGTCGAATTGAGAATGTTCATGTTCACAACTCTCAGAATCAATGTCTGGCCCCCATGAGGCAGAGGGAAGGTGTCCCTTATCTGGGGAAGGGATGAGTCGCCCTGAGGGTAACAGGAGCCCATCCCCATGGGCTGTGCAGGGGGGCAGAGGGAGGGGCTGTGGAATGCAGGGGCTGAGCATGTCTCCTCCAACACAAAACCCTTCACCGGGCCACCAAGAGAACTCCTCTTTAGTCCTCAAAACCCTCATGGCCCTGCTCTTTCTCCTGGATAGCAATCATCCATTATGGGTGGGATTTCCCTTGGGGACCTTGGAGGTGGGGCTGGCCCAGTCGCCAAGAGGTGGGGTTTGGACTGTGGACCAGAGTTGAAGGCAGGTGGCTGGCACTGAGGTTTTAGTCCCTGATCTGCCTGCCCTGTTGACGAGGCCTTGGCACATGTAACTGGGAGAAGGGAATAGGGCACTGCGGAGTGCCCCAAGGGGGCCTTTTCCTCAGGGAGTGTGCACTTTAAGGAGGTGAGAGAGTGTGAAAGCCTGGAGGAGGAGGCGGTGTGGTGGAGGAACCATGCCTGGTGGGCAGGATTCTGCCACGTGGGCTCTGGCCCAGTGCGTCAGTGCTGGTCCCAGGCCTGGATGAGGCCTGGGGGTGCTCACTGGTATAATCAAATGAATGGCTCACAAATATTGAGCACTCATTCTGTGCCATGCAAGGATCCAAACATTTTGTAGGGATTAATCATTATCATTATTATGACCCCCAATTTACAGAGCATGTCCACGCAGTGCCCCTGGGTGGAGGCGGGGGGCACTCTGAGAGTGAAACCAGGATTCAAACAGCCCCTGAAGGGCACCAGAGGCCATGCCCTTAAACCCACCCATGTGTCTCCAAAACGGAAGGCTGGCTGGAAAGGCACCTAGCAAGTGCCCTAATAAATATTTGCTGAATGGGCCGGGCCGCATGGCTCAGTGGTTGAGCTTTGACCTGTGAAGCAGGAGGTCAGGCCTCATGCCTGGGCTCAGTCCCCAGCTGGGGGCATGCAGGAGGCAGCTGATCAATGATTCTCTCTCATCATTGATGTTTCTATCTATCTCGCTCCCTTCCTCTCTGAAATCAACAAAAATATTTTTTAAAAAATACTTGCTGAATGAATGAACTCGACAAGTTTATGCCTGTCCGGAAATCTCTCTCCTACCGGCCTCAGTGTCCACAATTCCATCACCAGGAAATGCTATGGTTATGCTGCTAGTGTCACCACCACCCAGAGTGCCTCCATCCGGGCACAGTGAATGATCATAACAGCCAACCTTGCAAGGAGCATGCTATCACCCCATTTTACAGAGGAGAAAACTGAGGTGAAGAGCAAGCTAGGAACCAGAACCCAGATCTGCCTGCACAGCAGTTGCCTTTTTAAAATGTAAGCAGGCCTGGGAAGGGTAGCACATTAAATGTCATTGTCATTTACATCTGTTGGTAGTGGTATTGCTCAGCTGCTAAAGATCACAATGCTGAGCTAATGGGAAAGGATAGGGTATATGTGTGAAAAGGATACAGAGAGCATGGTTTTGGAACACTAGGGGTTCAGAGAAAGCTGGGTGGCGTGGGTGCCAGCGGAGAATGGGGTGTGAAAGGGAAGTGGGGTGGAGGTCAGAAAATAGACCTTCAGCACTTCCTAGTTTTATTTTTGCTGTGTTTGCAGCTTGAGAGGGAAGAGGTTGGTTGGCTCTGCCCCAGAGATGTTGTGTGACCTCTGCCCTTTCCGAAGCCACCGTTCCCAGAGCTCTCATCTCTGCCCCTGGGCTGAGGCTTAGGAGGAGCTCAGCTGGAGGCAGGCCCAGGGCACTCTGTACCTGCCGGGCACGTGGAAACTACTTGAAACCTTAAATGGAGCGGACCTTGAAGTCCCCTGGAGCTGCCCAAGGCACAGAGGCGGCCCCATGCTCTCTGAGGCCACCTCGATGTCTGCAGCCCAGAACTGTCATGGGCACAGCTGACCGGGCCCCACGCTCACAAGATCCCAGGTGCTCAGGCCAGGTGTCGCCTCCTCCCCTCCATGCCCAGCCCCTGCAGGGACATCCCTGGATGCCAAGGAAGGAAGGCTATCTGTTCACTGAGCACCTACTGTGTGCACAGGCTCTTGCTAGGTGCCTCTCACACTTTCTCACTTAGTGCTCACAATAGCAGATGAGGCCGGAGCTCAGAGGGTGAAGCAGGCTATCGCGTCACCCAGAGCCGCATGCGAATCCAGGCTTGGCTGCTCTCGCCTCTGCTCCTGTCACCTTGCTGAAGGAATCCCGGCCCGGCCTCACAGCTCTGGGCTCCTGCATGCCTCCCTCCTCTGCAGGGACTTTCTCCTTTGGTGTCCTCATGCTCAGGGTAGAGGATGGGCCCGGGAGGAGGGGTGGGAAGGAAGGCATGAAGGGAGTCGGATCAAGCCTGGGAAGTCCCCCCTGCTGTCTTTCTCCTGCACCTCTGAGGATAAGCTGTCAGTGGGCCTGGGGGTGTTGGAGGGTAGAGCCCAGCAGGACACATCAGCTGTGACAGTTTGAGGGCTGTTGGGCCACTGTGTGTGTGTGTAGTGGGGGGAATGGCTGGGGGGCATGAAAGAGCTCGGTGGGACCCAGACAGGGACACGACGCTCACAACAAACTGTCTGGGACTTTTGGCCACTTCATTCTCACTTCCCCCAAGTCCTCCTGCAGGCCCGAGGGACCTGGGGGGGTTTCCATGACGACTTCCTCCGCGACACCCCTCCTCTCTGACTGGCTGGTTCCTCCGTCTCCCTCCGGCTGCCCTGGCAGGACTGGGCTTTCCTGGACCCTCACGTGGGTCCTGCACCGGGAACCTCCTCTGGGGGGGCACTGCTGGGGTTTTCGCCCTCAGAGGCAGCAGGCATGGCCGGGTTCTCAGAGGCCTCTGGGGTGGGGTCCTCGGATGGGGCGAAGGAGGCTTCATCACAGGGGCTGGGGGCTGAGCTGGCAGCAGGTCCAGGGGTCTGGGCCTCAGGGCTCACCTCTGTCTGGGCCACAGAGTCCAACTGGGGCTGGGCCTTACGGTCCACCTGTTTCTGGGCCGTGGGGTTCAGCTGAGGCTGGGCCCCAGAATCTGCGTCTGGCTGGGCCGTGGGGTTCAGCTGAGGCTGGGCCCCAGAATCTGCGTCTGGCTGGGCCGTGGGGTTCAGCTGAGGCTGGGCCCCAGAATCTGCGTCTGGCTGGGCCGTGGGGTTCAGCTGAGGCTGGGCCCCAGAATCTGCGTCTGGCTGGGCCGTGGGGTTCAGCTGAGGCTGGGTCCCAGAATCTGTGTCTGGCTGGGCCGTGGGGTTCAGCTGAGGCTGGGCCCCAGAATCTGCCTCTGGCTGGGCTATGGGGTTCAGCTGAGGCTGGGCCCCAGAATCTGCCTCTGGCTGGGCCCTAGAATTCAACCGTGGCTGGGCTGTGGGGTTCGCCTGTGGCTGGGCTGTGAGGTTTGCCTGTGGCTGGACCAGGGGATTCGCCTGTGGCTGGGCCTCAGCAGTTGGTTCTGGCAGAGTCTGCCCCCCAAAGTCCACTTGGGTCTGTGGCTGGGCCGGCGTGAAGCTGCCTGGCCGCTCCTCGCAGAGCGCGGCCGCGAAGGAGGAGAGCACGGCGCGCAGCAGGGCCCGCAGGTCGGCGCTGGCCAGGAGGCAGAGGAAGGGGCTGAGACAGCTGTTGAGCAGGATCAGGTAGTCGGAGTAGACCAGCACCTCCCATAGCAGGTAGCCCGGGTAGATGTCCCACAGGAAGGCCAGATACAGCAGCTGTGCCAGCTGGTAAGGCAGCCGCAGGACCACGTAGGCTGACAAAATGGTCTTGGCCACACGGGCAAAGCCACGGCAGGCCGGGGGTCTTGGCTGGCGGCGGCAGCAGGTCCTGCAGGCAGCAGCCTGGGTGAGCACGTGGCAGACGAGCAGCAGGAGGAAAGGCAGGAAGCCCCCCAGGATCTCCAGCATGCGCAGCGGCAGCTCCTCGCTGTCCCAGAAGTCCAGGCAGATGACCAGGTCATACCACCAGATGACCGCCTCCGGGAAGACCAGCCAGGGCACACTGAAGAGGGTGGCCAGCACCCAGACCCCGGAGCAGACCCAGAGGGGCAGGCGGACTGGGCGGCGCCCCGGGTACCAGCGTGGGCAGAGCGCCAGCAGGCAGCGGTCCAGGCTGAGGGCTGCCAGCAGGAAGAGGCCAGAGGAATAGGACACACCCCACAGGAAGTAGTAGAAGCGGCAGGCCGCCGTCCCCAGCGGCCAGTGCCCTCCGTGCTGGATCTCCATGATCTGGAAGGCCGCTGCCGCCAGGAACAAAAAGTCAGAGAGAGCCAGGCTGAGCAGGAGCAGGGCCAGCCGCGTGCCTGCCCCCTGCCGGGCCTGCGAGCCAGCCAGCCACGCCATGAGTGCATTGGCCGGCAGCCCCAGGAGCAGCAGGGCCACCAGGAAGACCGTATCCCAGCCACCCTGAGGGTAGTAATCCTCATCATCGAGCTCCGTGCGGGGCCCGTGGCCAGAGACCCCCAGGTTGGCTTCCATAGCAGTATCCATCTGAAGTCCCCAGTGTACTGCTGGACACAGAGTGGGTGCCTGGTAAATCAATGAAGGATGAATGACTGGGTATGAGAACGTGCTGTGCATCTCCAGGCAGTCACTGTCCCCCTCTGAGCATCCTCATCACCTTTCGGGTCGTTACCCTATGCCAGGGACTTTAATAGATTACCTCACTTAGTCCTCACGAAATCCATTTTGCAGGTGATGAGAGGAAAATTCAGAGGCTCAGTGACTTGCCCAAGGTCAGAGGTAGGAAGGGAGACACCGGGACTTGAACTCAGACATGACCGTTCTGCCACTCAGAATCCCATTGTGTCCAAGTGGACCGAACCAGAGGCTTGATAACATATTTTTAAAGCTGGTGAATCTTTTCTTTAAGTAAACTTTCTAGTGGAACTCCTATGAACTAAAAGGGAGTACTCAGATTAAAGGAAGGGAGAGTACCCGTAGGGCCCCAGGGAACACAGTTTGAAAACCACTTGGTCAGATCACTGCAGGCCCCTTTTTGTCTGGTATCCTGGGGCTCAAGTGTTTAAGATTCCAAAAAGGGAGGGCTCAGGTCCCCTGGGTACACAGGAATTCAAGGATGACAGAAAGCCTGGGGATGAGCCCCTCCCCCATCCAGCACAACTCTGACCTCAGGTGAGGTCTGCAGCTCCCGACCCCAGTGGCCTGGGGCCAGGAGGCCGTCCTGGGAGCCACTCTGAGCCTCTTCGTCATCCTCCAGCCCCGCTGTGACCCTCTCCCCAGCTCAGGCAGGAGGGGGCCCCATTTCTCCTCTGAGGCTACTGAGCAGAGAAGGGGGCTCAGCAGTGTGATGAGAACGAGGTGGCTGCCACCCCCACTTCCCTCGCTGGTGGAGCGAGTTTCCCTCTGAGGCCAAAAAGCCCTGACAACAGCGTGGAGTCAGGGGATGAAGCAGAGGCCACTGAAACGCTGGACCCGCCTGTGCCCATGGCGCCTGACATTTGGCCTTTAGCCCAGTGGCCTCCCCACGGCAGCCCACCCAGGGCTTTTGCTTGGCAGACCCCACTCTGCAGGCTCCAGCCCCTGCCGACCAGAGCCCTGGCTTGGCTTACCTGTGAGGGACGGCTGCTGGCTGCAAGGAGCAGGGCGTGCCTGGCTGCCCAGAGGTCCAGCCGTCTGCAGGGCCCCACGCCGGGGCCTGCTGCATGGCGCCTGGCGGCGCTAGGGCAGCCGGCATGAAACCCAAGCTGAGAGGACATCAATCATTCATGGGGCTGCTCACCGGGAAACCCTAACCTCGGCCCAGTAGGGCCAAGTGACCAACCAGGCCCCGAATTCTTGAAAATGCTAGATGGCTGCAACCTCCTCGCCATGGGTCTCTCCAGCCCAGTGCAGGCTCTGGGACTCCTCGGGGTCCACCTCCTCTGACCTCACCGCCATGTCCCTACATCCAGCATCCAAGGCCGCTCTTCCTCAATTTCATACACTCTCTGCTCCAGCCAGGATGTCACCCAGGCGGGGGCCGCAGGGGGCCACTGAGCCTACACTGCCCACCTCCCAGCCTTTGCCCACACTCTTCCTCTGGCCTGAGCTGCCTTCTCTTGTCCTCTCCTAGCTACGTTCTGCCCACGTCACACCACTGGGCCGAGTCCTTGACTCTTCAGCAATATTGCCCCCATTTTATAGATAAGACAACTGAGGCTCAGAGAGGCGAATTGGCTGGGTCATCCAGCTCGTCAGTGGGCAGAGCAGCAGTCTGAAGCTCATTACAGCCGCCATGTCCTGGCACTCATTGTTGCTGAGAACAGTTCCCCATCTGGCTCTGCCCTGGCCATGCCGGCCAGAGGGCCCCCCATTAGGGCCTGGGCTGCCTACCTCACTTAGCCTAATCCCCTCAGGGCCTGATCCCAGGCCATCAGCTCTCAGGGCGTATAAGCAGCTTTATGCGTCCTGAGAGCCAAGGGTGCTTCCTCGTGCTGCATCTCTGAGCCCTGTCGCCCGTCTGCACATGGCCACAGCGCAGGTGAGGGGGCAGCATGGCCCAGCCCTGGCCCCCAGCCCCCAGAAGTCCCCCGTGGGGGTCATGGCTCCCAGCAGTGGTGCTGAGGGACAACCCTTGACCAGGAGGAGAAGCAAGAGGGAGAGGGGGCTCCAAGGGTCCCGGAAAGGCACTGACAGTTCTGGGAAGCAGACCCCCATCCAGTGCCCTGAGGCCTCAGGGAGCAGCGAGAACCCCTCGAGGACAGGAGGACAGGAGGAGCCAGCCCCTGCAGCCCCCAGGCCAGCCTCTCGTCGCCAGTCCCACCGGCATCGTCCTGCCCCCCGGCACGATGCTGCTCAGAAGACATATGGGCCCCTGCTCAACCACATCTTCGGGAAGGTCAGGTGGGGCCTGGGCAGGGCTGGAGGCCTGGGAGTGGGGGTGGAACTTGCCCCCCAGGTTCAGCCCACCGTGCCCCTGGAGCTCAGGCCGCCTGCCCCTTCTCCTCTGGACCCTGGGGCAGGGTATCTGGAGTTTGAAGAAGCATAGTTCTTGGGTGGGCCTGGTCAGTGGAGCCAAACCTCAGACCCAGGTTCTGTGAGAACTCAGGGCCCCAGGAGCAGGAAGGGGGGGTTGTCTCTTTTCCTGGGGCCCACAGGTCTTCAGCTGCCTTCTCCTGCCCTTGTGGAACTGGCCCTGCCCAGGCCAGTGTGGGTGGGGGCTGGAGTAGGATGGCCAAAGTCCTGGCTGGCCCTGGGGACATGCTGGACTGTGCCCCTGCAGGACCGAGAGCTGGGCCCCGAGGAGCTGGATGGTGAGTGACCTTTGCTGGAGGCAGCGGGTGGGAGGTGTCCCTGAGCCTGGCTCCTGGGCCTGACCTCCCTCCCCTGCAGAGCTACAGGCCGCCTTCGAGGAGTTTGACACTGACCGTGACGGCTACATTGGCTACCGGGACCTGGGCACCTGCATGCGGACGCTGGGCTACATGCCCACGGAGATGGAGCTCATTGAGGTCTCCCAGCACGTCAAGATGCGAAGTCAGTGCCTGACCCCACCTGCCTGGGCGGCCCTAAGCGTCCAGCAGGGGGGATGGGGGTGGGGCAGGGAGATGACAGTTTCCAGGACATTTTGACATTGGCCCCTTCAGCTGCAGGGACACCAGGGGGCAAGGAAGGCACTAGGCATTCAAGAGAGACCTGGGGCTCTATGGTGACGGGTTGAAGAAGCCTGCCTCTGACGTCGTGAGGAAATGCCTCCTGCTGGCTGGGCATCTCTCCCCCAGTCCCCCCCGCCCCCCCTAAAAAGAGCCTCCCGAGCTTCAGTGAGGCCTAGTGCGACAGAATCTTGGCCACTCTAGTGATTAAATGTAGGAAGGGCGGACACTGGTTATCATTAGCTGATTTGTCAAACATCAGAGTCACCTCCATTCCAGGACACCTGCACCTGCTTACTCTTTTCGGCTCCAGAGTGGGATGTGACTTACAATTCATGTGGACATTTCGGTTTATGCTCCTTTCTTTCCCCAAAGCTGTTATTTGACAATTGGTGTTTTTTTATAATTGACTAGAGGCCCGGTGCACGAAATTCGTGCACAGGGTCGGGGTGGGGGTCTCTCAGCCTGACCTGCAACCTCTCCAATCCAGGACCCCTCGGAGGATGTCCAACTGCCAGTTTAGTCCCCAGGGATAGGGCCTAAACCAGCAGTCGGACATCCCTCTCGCAATCCAGGACCTCTGGCTCCTAACTGCTCACCTGCCTGCCTGCCCTAATCACTCTGCCTGCCTGCCTGATCCCCCTACTGCTCTCCCCTGCCAGCCTGATCCCCCTAACTGCCCTCCCCTGCCGGCCTGATCACCCCTAACCACCTCTGCCTCGGCCCCTGCCACCGTGGCTTTGTCCAGAAAGACGTTCGGATGGTTGTCCAGAAGACGTCCAGTCTAATTAGCATATTACCCTTCTATTAGTATAGATGATATCTTAGAGCAAGGGGCAACATGGGTACATTTCTTTAGGGGCATTTATTGCTGCCCACAGGGGCACACACATGTGAAAGCCATGAGCTCCAGCCCCGCAAACACCACTCGGCTCTCTTGCCCCCAGCCTAGGGTAAGGAGGGCGGTTCAGTCAGTCACCCAAGGCCACGCACCAGCGGCTGCAGAGCCAGGGTTGGGACCAGGGGCTGTCTGGTTCCAAAGCCTGGTCTCTTTCCCCCACCCGGGGTGCTTCACTGAGTGTACCCCCAGCAGACAGTGGGGCTCCAGCCTTGTACCCCCCTGAGGGTATGGATGCTGGGTGTTCATTCTTTCCTGGATGTAGGGAGAGCCAGGAGGGACTGGCCCTCATGCTGTCCCTCCCAGGGCCCCAGCCCCCATGGTGACACTCTGCTTGGGTCTGCAGTGGGTGGCCGTGTGGACTTCGAGGAGTTTGTGGAACTGATGGCCCCGAAGCTGAGGGAGGAGACGGCACACATGCTGGGGGTGCGGGAGCTGCGCATCGCCTTCCGAGAGGTGTGGGGCGAGGCGGCGAGGCAGGCGCTGCGTGGGCGGCTGGACGGCATCCTTATGGGACCCCCACCCTGGCCAGGAGGGACGCAGACAGGGGGGGGAGGGGCCCTCAGCCCGGGGAGGCCCAGAGCCCTGCAGAGGTGGGAACCAGGGCCAGGGAGGGGTTGGAGAGGATGTGGCTCCCCCGCGCTGGGGGTCCACTCAGGGAGGCTTCCAGGAGCAGGAGAGGGAGGGTTTGGAGTATGGGAGGTAGTCCAAACACAGCCCAAGCACAGCGTTGTATGGCTTTGGGTGGGAGGGGCTGAACCCTGCCGCGATCCCAGTTTGACAGGGACAGGGATGGACGAATCACAGTGGCAGAGCTGAGACAGGCCGCACCGGCTCTGCTGGGGGAGCCGCTGGCGGATCCTGAGCTGGAGGAGATGCTCCGAAATGTGGACCTCAATGGGGACGGCACCGTAGACTTCGATGGTAAGTGTCCTGCCCCCACCCCGGATGCTTCCCTCAGCCGCCAGCTCCCAGGCTGAGCCCAGCGCCTCCTGGGATCCCTGACCTGAACGGGCCATCTCTTCTGCAGAGTTTGTGATGATGCTTTTCACCCACTGAGGCTCCAGCAGCTTCTCACCTGCTGGCCCCAGACCAGCAGGGTTCATGCCGCACACCCTCCCCAGAGGCCCCAGGATGGAAGAGACCAGCTGGCTTCTTCTGCCCCTGACAACACCTGGCTGGCAACTTGGCTTGTCCCCTGACCACCCCATCATCACCTCCTTCCCACCGGAGGTGCTAAGAGAAAACCCACGCTCAGCTGCCTGTCATTCCTCAGGATGAGCAAGATCGGGGTCTCTCCAGTCCCTTGGTGGGTAGGGAGCTACCTGGCACGGGCAGCATTAGAAAATGGGGCAGTTTTGCCCTGGCGGATGTGGCTCAGTTGGTTAGAGCTTGGCTTCTTATACTGAAAGGTTGCGAGTTCAGTTCCCAGTCAGGACACATATCTAGTTGTGGGTTCCATTCTTGGTCAGGGCACGTGTGCAAGGCGACCCATCAAGGTTCTCTCTCACATCAATGTTTCTCTCTCTCTCCCTTCCCCCCTCTCTAAAATCAATATGCATATCCTCGGGTGAGGATTTTAAAAAGAGGGGCAGTTTTTGGGGGAAGATTGAGAGGGTGGCCTCCTACTACTTATGTGTAGAAATGTTTTTTAAAAAATGCTGAACTTGAAAAAAAAAGGGGGGGATAACCTTAGGTACCAAAGACAAAGAGAGAACTCCAAGCTGGGTGATGGGAGGGAGTGGACACTGTGGGGGCTTCAGACTGGAGGGTTGAGAGCCTGGGCTCTAACACCCAGGAGGGACCAAAGACAGTAAGAGGCTGAGGAGCAAGACATGACCCTAAGTACATTCAAGGGTATCTGTACTTGAAAAGGGAACCAAAATATACTTCCACTGACCAGCCTGAGGAATTAGCAGGGGTACAGATGTCCAGGGCCTTGGGCGGGAAAAGTTACCCTAGAGAGCCCAGAACTCGGGCCGGAGTGTGGTCTGTCCCCATGGCATGGAAAGCTGAAGAAATAGGAAAGCAATTGCTGAAGAGGGCACACTTTCAACCCAGGCACATAGGACTTAAAACACACACACACACACACACACACACACACACACACTGTCACTTCTGAAGATGAAGCCAGGTGCTGCCCAGAGCCCAGAGGTCAGCTGGGACCTGCCCTTCCACGCCAGAAGCTTTTGCATCAATCGCCAGCCAGGCCTAGGGACCAACTGCACCCATGCATGAATTTTGTGCACCAGGCCTCTAGACTGAGATAAAAAAGGAAGAGAGACCAATATGCAGCAACAGGATAGTATTAAAATTGAACAGGGAGATTTCAAAAGCTAACAATAGAACTTCTAAAAATAAAGGATATAGCCATTGGAATGAAAAAAATTATCAATAAGTTAAACAGCAGATTAGAAACAGATTAGAGAGGATTAATGAACTAGAAACTATTACCTGAGAAATCACCACTAAGGTAGCACTGAAGGATAAAAAGATGGGAAAAATTTAAAGGGTAATCACAAGTCATTAGGAGTTTCAAAAGGGAAAAAATAGAGAGAAGGGCATGAAGCCATATTCAGAGAGATGAAGTTTTTCCACAAAGACAAGTGCCCAGACTGAAGGAGCACACTGGAGCCAGAGAAGAATAAATAAAATTAAATGTATATCTACTGGGAAATAAACACAGATCCTTTATCTTCTCAAGAAAAAAAAAAAAGTTAGATGCATCTCAGTGAAACTGCAGAATACAAAAGGAAAGCGAAAGGGGTTCCACACACATACTCGCATTGAAGGGACGGCTCCGTGAGAAGGAAATTCAATCCAGAATGAAGGCAGAATGTGTACTAACAGTCAGGAAAGAAACCAGGAAACACATTGGTGGATTTAAAGAAGCATTTACTTTACAAATTTTATTTGGGGGATTTAAAAACAAGAAGGGACTGAAATAATAGACAAAGCAAAATGGAAGGCGGGAGGGGAGGCTTCAATTTTGTTGTTGTTAATCCTCACCTGAGGATACTTTTCCATTGCTTTTCCGAGAGAGTAGAAGGGAGGAAGGAAAGGGGAGACAGAGAGAGAGAGACATCAGTGTAAGAGAGACACCCCGACTGATTGCCTCCCGCACACACTCTGACCTGGGCCAGGGATTGAACCTGCAACCCAGGTACATGCCCTTGGCCGGGAATTGAACTTGTGACCCTTTGGTTCTCGGGCCGGCACTCTCACCACTGGGCAACACCAGCAGGGCTACATTAGAACTTTAAATGTTTGATTTGGGGTCTGTCAAAGGGATCATATAGCTCTGTTGTAATGTACCCCTCGAATCACAGAAGGACGCCTCAAGAAGTCGAATTAAAGAGTCACATTTATTGCAATCCGGGACTATGAGGGGCCATTCCCCAAATCTCATAGTAACAAGATGGCCGCAAAACCAGACTTATATAGGCAAAGATCACAAAGGTATTGATTACATCCCAAGGTTTGGAATGAGGAACCTGGTTTGCAAAAAAAGCAGTTTACAGAAGCAGAAGCAGCATGTTAATTATAGTTTTGGGTCTCGGGGTCACTGAATTGACAGAAACACATTATCTAGAGCCCTCGGGTCTAGAATGAGGAACCTGGTCAGACTTAAGCATGTTATCTGAATTACAGTTTTTGGGGTCTCTGGAACACTGAGTCAACAGGGACACGTTAACTGGAGCCCTCTGACCTTGGGATAACTGTGCTGTCCTTCCCAGGTAAAGGAAAATGTGCTTTCTAAGACCAGTATGACCACAACCAATGGGATATTCACAGTACAATCAATAGGGTATTCAATCGAATGGGGTGATTTATATAATTCAGAAAATCAAAATAACTTTTCTATTATTTTAGCAAACAAATAAGTACAGAAACCAAACAGCAGGGTTAAAGTTAAACTATAGTTTCTACCTGAGATGATTGCTACCATACTTCAGCTCCAGGGTTGGCATATGTTTTCTGTAAAGGGCTGGATAGTCAAGATTTGAGGCTGCAGCTGCTCACTCTGCGGTTGTAGTCTGGGTCACCAAGCAGCCAGGGTCTACACGTAAACAAATGGGTGTGGCTGTATTGGAACTTTAATAAAGAATTAATTAAACTTGATTTATTGATCAAGGAAGTTTGAATTTTATAAACTTTTATGAGTTCAAAAATCTTCTATTATTATTCCTTGACTTTTCCCAACTGTTACAAAAATGTGAGAACCCTTCTTAGCTCGGGGGCTCTGTTGGGCCTGTGGACTACAGCTTGCTGACTCCTGAGTCTTGTAATATGGAAAATCACCATTTCTGAGAAAACTTTGCTAAGATTGTGGAATAACAGAAAGTTATGAGCATAGTGTTGCTTACTTTCAGTGACTAGTTTTCGTGCTTTCTTTTTCCCCATGTTTGTTCTGATTATATTTATTGGAATGTAATTTTATGTCTGATTAATCTGGTAATACAGACTGTGGCTTGATTCTTTATATCTTTGTGTTTTATTTCACTTTTCTAGTTTTTATCTTCAAGTATTGATTCATGACAAAATTAGAAATGAAAACTGCTTTTCATTTCAGCTAGTTTAAGAACTGGTGACTTGGGAGTTCCTGCATCCCAGCGGTGCTCCAAAAAGTGTCTTGACGAGGGGGCCGCAGGTTGGAAGTGTGGGTGGGCCAGGAGAACAGGAGCAAGAGCAGGGGTCTAGGTGTTCATTTTCCCCCCAAAAGTCACAGAAATCCAAAGGCACTGTCCTGGCTGCTGCATACATAGTGGAGGCTAGACCAAGCCAAACCCCTAATGGCCCTCACGTTTTCCTGGGGGACACAGACGTAAACATGGAATTACATGAACAGGGTCTCCTCAGCTCACAAGTGTTCATCCAGCCCTGAGGTTGGCCGGTTGGTGGCCACCAGCTCAGCGCCCTTCTCTGCCCCACTGGTGTCATGGAACCCTGGCTATGACCCTAACTTTGCCCTTGGGTGAGTCAACCTCTCTGGGTCTTTCATCTGTAAAATGGGGCTGAGGAGGTGAGGACCAGAAATAACCTGTATTAAGTGCTTAGCACAGGTCCTGGTGCCTTCTAAGAGTTTGATAAATGGTAGCTCTTTTGATCTCAGATGTCAGGTTCTCAAAGATGTTGTTTCCTTGTTCTTAAGATTCTGAGATATTTGGGTTTTTCAAAATCCTGAGACGGCCTGTTCCCAATGTTCTGTGGTTCCAAGAGTCTTTGATCACTGAGCTCACTGTCCAAAAGCCCTTATCCCCTGTCCTTTGTCTCCTATTCCTCCCAACCCTTGGGCCTAGGAAGTAGGGCAGTGGGTGGAGGGGGCTGGGCCGCGGCCTTGTCATGGCCCACATTCAGAGCTGGCTGTGGCCGCCCAGGGCCCCAGAGCCAGACTGGAACCAGGATAGCAGCCTCCAGGCCCCAGGCCTGCGTCATCGGAGTGCCCTTGGCCAGGACAGGAACTAATGCTGCCCCTACAGGTGGAAAAAGGGGCTGGGGCAATGGGAAGGCTGGAAGAGGCCCCCCCAGGCTTTCAGGGCCGAAGAGCCCGAGGATCCAGCTCTGCCCATAACACGCAGCCGGGCAAGTCTTGGAGCATCAGGGCTGTCCTGTGCACAGTACGGGGAGGGGTGGTCCTGGCGCCCTTCAGTCCCGGGGGCAGCCTTTGCGGCAGGGGGCTGCGGGCAGGTTGGAAGGAAAGAGCAATTCTTTGCTGGATAGAAGCACCCCTTTTATTAGCGTACAACACCACCACTCAGTAGTCCCAGGGCCCGAGGATAAGTTAAGGCACAGAGCAGGCAAAGGGCGACTTGCCAGGCCCAGGTAATGGGCGCAGGGTCGGCAGACCCCAAACTTCCTGAGCAAACTCCGGACTGGACAATGGCCGAGAGCGCCCCCTGGGGACGAGAGGAGGCCGCCGGGGCCGACGTGGATTCCTGCTGTCCGGCTGTCCATGGGCGGCTCACTTCTCAAAGTAGGGCAGGTAGAAGAACTGGAAACCCCGGTGGCCCTTGACCGCGCAGTAAATGAAGATCACGTGGTAGACTGTGGGCGGGGCCAGTCAGTGCCTGCGCTCGCCCACCCTCCCCAGGTCCCGCCCCGCCCTGCCTCAGGCCCCGCCCCGCCCCGCCCCCCGGCTCGCACCTCCCGGGACCAGCAACAGGAAGCCTGGCACGAAGAAGATGGCGCTGGAGACACCTTCGGGAGGAGAGGAGGGGCCAGGTCAGGGCAGGGAGGCGCCTTCTGGCTGGGAGGGTGGTGAGTAATGGGAGGGGAGCGGGCTGGCCAAGGATCGCTGGGCACAAGGGGAGTGAGCGCTGCCTGCGGAGTGGGGGGCGCTCACCTGGTGAGGGGGCCACCTCCAGTCCCACGCCGACCAGGATCAGCACTGCACACAGACGGGGCCGCAAGGGTGAGGGCGGGAACAGGGGCAGGAGCTGGGACCTCCAACCGCAACCCCCAACATGGCTGAGGCCCGAGGAATGGAGTTCCCCCACCTGAGCTGAAGGTTCCTGGGCAGCTCGCCAAACTGTTTTCAGAGCAAGGGCCCTGGCAGGCCCTGGGAAATGTCTGTAAGGAGAGACTTTGATCTGCTCCTTGGTGTGGTCTTTCAACAAACATTTTTGGGGCTCTTGGTATTGGGAATCCCTGGGGGGTGCAGGGGGAGGCAGATGAGGTCTCTGCCCTCATGGCCCTTCCCTAGTAGAGCGAACAACAAGAACCTCCAAGCTACTGCCCCCGTGGTTAGGATACGGTGCGGTCAGAAGAGACAACATGGGAGCCTGGGGGTCAAGGAGGCGCTTCTTGGAGGCAGTGGTGCCTAAGCTGAGCAGGGGCAGCAGTAGCAATAGCAGTTTACGTTTAGCAAACACTTTCCCGGTGCTGCCAGACACTGGGCTAAGTGTGTTACATGCACACTTTGTCACCTTGACCGAATGAGGCATATTTATGCCCATTTCTCAGAAGATGAAACTGAGGCACAGAGAGGGGAAGTAACTTGCTCAGGGCTGCAGTTGGAAGGGAGTGGCTTTCTGACTGGACGTTTTGCTATGGGTGTCGCTCAGGCAGAGAGGGAACAATCTGGAGGGAGCCTGGGTTTTCTAGGAGCTTCCAGCTTTTGGTGAGACCGCAGAGACAAGAGCCCAGGCTTGAGGAATTGGCAAGGCCTGTAGGCCCGGGGACGGCCGTGGGCTTTGGCTGAGGACAGTGGATGCTGGGGAAGTGGACAAGTCAGGCTGGATCAACTTTTCAGACCGAAAGAGTCCTGGGCCCCCGGGTATAGGATGGGATGGGGAGAGGGGAGGAGCTGGGCTCTGCAGCAGTGGGGTGGGGGGTACGGCACAGCGACTTGAGGGGCCTCTATGAACTGTTATGTGGTTTTGCCCTGTACAGAGCACCTCAAAAAGGATTTAATGGGGGCTGGAACTCACCCCCTGCACCCTGGCTTAGGGCTGTGGGCTCTGCCCACTCAGAGTAGGCATCTGTTTCTAATTCCTACAAAGGCCCTTTATGGGAATGTCAGGCCTGGCGATGTCATTAATGTGGGTTTAAACCCCAGCTCATCTACGTCTTAGCTGTGACCTGAGAAAGTCCTTCACCTGCCTGAGTCTGTGTCCTTATTTCTGGACTGATCATCATGCTTGCCCTGCTGGGTGTTGAGAGGATAAAATGAGGTAAGGCAGGTGGCTAGTGTGACAGTGCTCTGTGTGCCGGCATTGGGGAAGTGGCAGCTCCCTCCCCTGCACACAGACACCAGAGCTGAGGCAAGGATGCTGCTCGACTTTCGGTCCAGGCGACGTGACCTTCCTGGAGGAGGGAGGGCAGCTGCCACAGTGGGGGCCTCCTTATGGGCCCTCTTGATCCCAACCCTAGAACCTTTCTGGGGACCCTGACTCCTCAGCCCCATTGAATGAAAAGTGAGGAGTCAGAAAACATCTGGCTGTGAGGTCTGCCTGCTCTGGGCCTCAGTTTTCCTATCTGAGCAATGGGGGAGGGTGGGGGTGGAAGAGAGGTCCTCGTCAGCTCTCAGACTCCAGAGAACTGGGAGTGACGGGTGTCCTGTGGACCAGGCTGGCAGGGCACTCAGCAGCCCTGGCCCATGAGAACGGGCACCTCCCTGAGCAATGGGCCCTACACACAGGTTCTGGGTGACGACCCTACCTCTTCCTTGCTGTGTGACCTCTGTAAGGTGAGCAAGACAAACCTGCCCTGCACCTGGTTCAAATCAGACACAGAGCAAATGCATTAAACAGGCTACGTTAGAGAATACAGTTTGGAACAGTGAACAAGGTTCCATTTTCAACTTCCTGTGATTTCCTGGCTGTGTGATCAGGAGGCTGGGCCTGCCTCTCTCAAGGTCTCAGTGTCCTCACCTGTAATCGGGGGGAGGAGGAGGTAAGGGCAGCCAGCTGCCTCCTCAGGATGCTGGGAGGCTCAGTGTGCCAAGGGAATGCAGAGCCTGCAGAGGAGGGCGGACCCCTCCCAGGGGCTCAGGGACACTCACCCAACCCCAGCAGCAGCAGCAGGAAGGAGGCCAGCACTACCTTGCGGTTCTTCTGGATCAAAGGGTGCTGAGTCCAGCTGGGGAGCAGAGCAGGTGGGTGTGAACGAGGTGACAGGGGGCCCACCCTCTTCTGTCACCCTCCCTGACCCAGAGGCTGTCTGTCCTGGGCTCTGCCATGGGTGGCAAGGAGGTGGGGTCTCACCTGCAGCAGGCATTGTAGGAGCGCTGGGTGCTGTTGCTGATGGTACTAAAGGACCACTGGGAGCTGCGGACGGAGGATGTCCGGCCAGAATCCCTGCAAGACAGGTGGGCCCAGTGAGAGGGAAGGGGAGGCAAGGAAGGGGTCCCTTTGGGACAGGAGTCATGATCATGTGGCTGGGGAGGGAAAGAGACTAGGGCTGGGTGTTCCTGTAGGATAGGGGGCCCTGACAGGGATGGGATCAAGGGAATTCAGGGGCTGGGGGGGGGCGTTCTGCAGACTGAGGTGGAAGGTGGGGGTTCAAGCTAGGGATTCCTGCAGGACATGTGACCTGGGGGAAGGTAGGGGCCAGACCCAGCTGGGTTTTCTGCAGGATGAAGAGGCTGGTGGGGGTGGGTGGGTGAGGCTGGCACTAGGGTAGGGTGACCCTGCAGGACAGGGAAACCCAGGAGAATGGGGACCTGGCTAGGGGTCCTTGTGGGATAGGGTGCGAGAGCTGAGTGGGGGAGGTGGACTGAACGGGGAGCCAGAGGCACAGCAACAGGGGTACAGGGTGGGTCCCCACCTGGCCCTGACCTGGTGTTGACTCCCCCATCTGGCTCCGGAGACACCTGGGCTCCTTCCTCATCGTTCTCCAGGTTCTATTCCAGAACACAGGGCTCAGGGTCACTGGCTCAGCCCTTCCTCACTCCCCCTCGGCCAGGAGGAAAGCCAGGCCACACAGCTGCTTGCCTGGCCCCTCCCGGCGGAGCAGAACGGGTTTGTGAATCATCAAACCGAAACCAGGTAGTGGGTGGGAGCTGGAGGCTTTGGGGGCAGGAGCGCAGGGGCGGGTGGAGGGCTCCCAGCGTAGGTCCCGGGGCCAGGGGCTAGCCCAGGTTTGGGGGTCAGGGGGGAGCTGTCGGGATGGTATTTCAGAGGCTCTGGATCTGGGGTGCAGGGAAGGGCAGGCCCGTGGTTTCCTGGTTTGGGGCACAAGAATCTGGTCCAAGTCTCCCCGAAAAGGATCCTAGGGTTGGTGGAGGTCATCTGGGGAAATGGGGGTTTCCAGCTGGAGGGAGTCGAGGTGGGCAAGGGCTCCTGTGAGCGGGGGGCGGGAGGGATGGAGACTCAGAACAGAAGAGAGGACGCAGGTTCCTGCCAGAGCATCTGGTTGCCCTGAACATGGACAAGGTCTGGTCAGGCACCGAAGGGCTCCCAGCTCCCTCCTAACATCCGAGGAGGGAGGGGGTCGGCGCCCAGGGCGGGCGAGGCCTGCGGCGGGGCTGGGGGGGCGCTCCCGGGGCCGGTCCCTGGGCGCTCGAGTGGCGGCTGGGGGACCAGCATCGGAGCCGAGAGGGTCTGGGCCGGGCTCCATCAGGGGCCGCGTCGGGGGGCGGCCTCCCGCTCCGGCCAGGGCCTCGGGGCAGGTTCTCCCCGGAGCTGGGGTTCTCCAGGTCCGGCCTGGGGTCCCGCCCGGAACCGGGCGGGGGTGAGGAGGGCCGGGCCGGTCACCTGGTAGCGCAGCC